>NW_004955511.1:595961-597939 GCF_000276665.1 Chinchilla lanigera | reverse complement strand
TAAACATGAATATACATATAAAAATTAAAATATGTCATACTTTTAATAAAAGATTATAATATATGCAAGGGGAAAAATCTAGTGAAAAATAGTGACATTTACATTCCCAGAAAACATTTCTTGGAAGAGGTATGTAGGGAACTTACACTTAAATGAGATATGGTATGAAATAGTACAGGAAAAATAGGACAATTTTAATGGATTAGAAAAACTAAGAGAGTCTTTATTTCACAGAATACCATTTTGAAATATGGCTATCAATTGACAAACAAACTTATGTACATGTTGGGAGATATTATGGAATTCTTATGGAATAATTTCAATTTGATGGATTCTTAAATTATTTTTATTCAAGGATAAGGAGGATTTGTGTTGTCATTTCACAAGCTTTAGAGGTACTCTTTATCAAAACTTCTGGTAGCAGTAGGTGCAAGAGGGAAGGACATTTTGATATTTCTGTTTCTCACCTTCTAAGTCCTAACTGAATTGACAATAGCCACAACCTGCCATTGCAGAATGAACAGAGAGCACCAGGCAGAGGTGGGAAAGAGGATGAGGAAACAGAGTTTCAGAGCAGGAGGAGGAGAACCAGTAGAAGTTTTCATTTAAAACTTAAATGTTAACCTTGATACTAAGAGGAGTTAGAATACAAATGTCAGCTCAGCCCCTTGTTTCTATTTTCTGGTACTGCAAACATTGGTTTAGTTTATTTACTAAACCCAGTAATTCTCCCTGCCTCTCAGCTTGATTAAGTTGAAGGTCCACTAGGAATCAAAATTTTATTTTAAAAAAGTTGAGGATGTAGTTTACGAGTTAAGAGCCGCTGAACCCAATCCCCAGTGCCACAAGGGGACCAACGAAACAACAACAACAAAAGCTATGGCTAATTTCACAGAATTAACACTGGAGCATTATGCTAGAGTTTCTCCAGTCCTATTCTGTTTTTTAAAAGACTAGATGCCAGAGGCACTGTTTGCACTCCATCTGAGTGTGAGATGGGGAAGGAAGGAAGCTTAATTTGTCCTGAGCTTTCCACGTTGCTCTGGTTCCATATGCAAGTATGTATTTAATACACCATGGGTACTCCTCTGCAATGGAGATGAAAGAATGTTTCAAAAAGGTTTAACAATTACTCAAATTGTATTGGAGCATAGAAAAGTAGGACTACCTTCACTGGTGATCAGTAAGATTAATGGACACTGAACTTGTAGTGAAGAATTTTAGGCAAACAGAAAGACCCAGGGGCAGATTTTATGAGAAGATTGTAAGTTGAAGCCAAGCCTGGACAATCTGTAGACTTAGGTGAGACCCTGTCTCAAAATAAATAATAAAAAATAAGATTTGGCTCAGTGCAAGGATCCTAGGTTCAATCTCCAATATTGACAAAAAAATTCTCTCCAAAATGTTTCTCAGTATATCACTTCATATGAATCATGTATATGAATATTAAACATAGTGATACTATATTGGGGTATGCAATTGTTTAACAACATAATATTAAGTCAAATTTTTGATGGGGCCAGTTAAAAATTCTTTTAAAGGGATGTTTTGAGACCTTGATACTAGACTATACATTAGAATGATTTAAAAATCCAATGTATCACTAAAGAACATCGTATGTCTGACACTATATACGTCCTACCCCAAATTGTTACAATTTTATGTGTATTTGCAATTTAAATTTATTTAATATTCCCAAGGATGCCTCTGACATGATCAATCATATGGCCTGGGCAAAACTTGCCTGATTTTGCTATGTCTCCATTTCTGTTATGTATTTTATTAGGGGGTACTCTGATATAGTTCCATATAATTCACATGTGATATTCATACTGATAAGTACTACTGTTTTATCCCAGATAGGAAAAGAAGAGAGTATAGAAAGACTCAGTTAACTGTCTATCATCACTTGTCAGTAAGTGGCCATGCAAGGCTCCAGAGAGAAGGAGAACACCAGTGACAGGAAGGTAACCACCTC
>NW_004955511.1:587176-591495 GCF_000276665.1 Chinchilla lanigera | reverse complement strand
TTTTGAAGGACCTTCATTGTTGACTGAATTCCTAAATGTTTGCTGAAAGCTAAGCCCTAAGTGATGTTATTCATATCTCCCTCAGAGGATCCCTCAGTCCGTTCTTTGGGTACATCTTCTTTTTGGTAGACTCATGTATGTTGGAAGTGATGGGTTATGACTGTGACAATTGCTGGATCCAGAAGTTTTGGTCATTCTTCGTGGCTTCACTGTATTCTTTGAGTAATTTATGTATTTTGTGTTCCTAAACATTCACACACCTGTGACTGAACTTATCAACACATGGCTCTAAGTTGATGTATATGAACGTGATGCCAGTTTTACTGTTAAAGGCTCTGTAGCCTGCATTAGCTAGAGAAGCACTTTTCCTCTGTGTTTTAATGAAATATCCAGCCTGATGATCATTATCATTTCTTAAGATCTATATACTTTCTTTTTTATCTTAAAGAGAACAAACAATAACAAAAACATTAGAAATGATACAGAATTTCAAAAACAAGATGATTGAAGCTCAGCAATGGTTGTTGTATTGCATAATGTTGTCTTCAAATTAGTTGTTCAGATTACCAGATATAAGCATGTAAAATTGGTCAAAAATCAAGCATTAACTGTTCCTTTCAATAAACAATAGAAATTAGTAGTACAGTTATCTTAACTATCATATATATGATATATAGAAAGAAAGAAGGGGAACTATATGTATTGCACCTTCTTTCTTTCTTTTCTCCTTTTTCAGCAGAAGGAATTCTATAAAACCTCTACCTGGAACCCTCCACCTGGGCCTATCCACCTCCCATCGCTGCCTCCCTGGTACCATCACTTTATTCTGCCATGTTCTTCCTTGTAAAATTGCATGGCTAATGATCAAGAGGCCTCCTGTTTTTAATAGATCTTTCATCCCCGTGCATAACCCACTGATGTAGCGCCTCAGAAGCAAAAATGTGAAGGAGACCAAAGGAAGACAAAGAATGTCTAATGAATAAACCACCATGTGTAATTTCAGTGATACTAATTACTTATTCTTGTAGTACAGGTAGAGTTGTTCCACATCAAATCAGTATAGCGATGCTTTGTAACTTCCAATTAATGGTCCAGTATCTGTTCAACATACTGTATCCTACAATATCATTCAAAGTACAAAAATTGTCAAGAATGAAATTTCAGCTGATTTACACAAAGTCTATGCTTTAGATGTAATAAAATAGCATCTGCTTCAATGTATAGAAATATGTAATTATCAAGACCAAAGTTCAGTTGATATAGATTTTTTTATGTGATGAGCTGAAGAATTAAAGTTTAATGAAAAGTTTTACATGATATAAATGAATTATACGGCAAACTGTCTATTATTAAACTGTAAACATGTAAAAATATTTACACTTAATTCCACATGGGCTATTTGGCATTGAACAGTTTATATTAAAAATATCTTGGGGCTGGGGATTTAGCTCAGCGGCAAAAGCGCCTGCCTGGCATGCACAAGGTCGTGAGTTCGGTTCCCAGTACCAGAGAAAAAAACAAACAAACAAACAAAAATAAAATAAAATAAAAAAAATCTTCTTTAAAATTTCTAGACTGTAGTGCATATTATATTTCAAATTGTACATTTTGTTCCTTCTCTATGTACCAGACTATGAAACTATGTTTGTAAATATATGTCATCATAATTAGACCATTTATGTCAATAAGACTGTGCATCAATTTTTATTACTCTTTGAAAATTTTATTGAAAAAAAATTACATTCACTTTCATGTCTGAGAAAAGCAGAGAACTCTCAATTATTTTTCAGCTAGTTTCTTCTAGGATTGTCTGGTATAACAAGGTTTTACATGTAACTCATAGTTCTTTTCCTGGCCTCAGTTATTTACTGATGAAAAGGAAACCATCAGAAATCCCAGTGGTATACAACGATTAGTACTTTTACCAAGGACCTGATGGAAGTCGCTCTGCTGTTCTCAGTTGAGTTACTTGGGATTGGAGAATGACTAACTTCATTTCAATTCAATACCTGACAGAATATGGTAGTGTGGTAAATATAGGAACTTACAAGCAAAGATTGATTTCTATAGTTTTTGCTGGATAATCCGTATTAAAAAAATTTCACATACTTGTAAAGTCAAACATTAATTAGCTTCTTAATTTTAGTCTACAACTTTTTTTGGCTAGGGTCTCCCCACGCTGTTGTAGCTGGCCCTGAACACACTATGCAGCCTATGCTGGACTTGCGCTCATGGCTGTTCTCCTGTCTCAGCCTCCCATGTGCTGGGATTACAGGCCTCTACCACCATGGCTGGCTTCTAGCCTGACTGTTCTAATTCTATCTGTGCTAAAGTGTAATATTCCTTAAAATTATGTGCTCATATCTTATTTTCAAATACCTATAGGTAGTGCATTTCTCAATATTTCATTGTCAACAACCATAGAGGTGGTATTTTAGTGGTTCTGTCATGGACATCACTGTCTTTCTTCCCTGACTCGGGCACTACGGGAGCAGATGCAGGAATTCCATGTGGTGAGTGTAAAATCCTAGTGCTGTAACTCATAGCAGTATACTGAGGAAGAAGAGAAGTGTCTACAGCAAAATCTTGGCATCAAACACACCCAAATTTTCCAAAACCCCATGTCAAAATTTCATATGAAGTTTATAAGTTTAGATGCAAGAATATGTAAAATATAATATTAAATATATTCCTATGTAAATACATGGGCAAGCATATAAACAAAGTGAAAAGAAAAACAAAAGCACACTGACTAATTTTATAGGAAAGTTGTAGAAATAAATATGACTGCGTTGCTGCTTTGTTATCAGAAGTACAAGGTCTACAGCGGGCTAAGATTTTTTTCAGATATGAAGATCAACATATTCCTGCTTTTCATGAGGTTACACTCTAAATAACAGAAGAAGAGGTTTCCTCTAATTATAATGTTAATGGCTCATAACAGCTAGCTCAGGATTCTCTGGGGTTTGTGTCCCTGAAGTCAGGCAGGTAAAAGTAAAGCAACCTTATGATAGAATATAATCAATGTCTCTCTCTACCTCAAGGTATCTCTGTGCTTCCTCCAACATATTTTGACACCTAGAATATTATTATTTTTTGGTTCTCTTATCTAATGTTATCTTGCAAGAGTTACCCAGTGGGAAAATTTATAAGTACATTTTAATTTTGAAGGAGATTGTGCCCACAGTTTATTAAAACTGCAAAGAAGTAACTGATAGACAATATTGATCAAGAAAACCTGAAGCTGGGTAAGTAGCTCCAAAGTTGGCCGCCTTCTCATCTGCTATGAGATATGTTGACATCTAAGGTATTTGGGAGGGAAAAATTTGTGAGCTAAGATAGATATGTCACTTTAGTTGATCTATGGTGCAAATTCAAGGCACTATACTTTCCTCATTTATTGATCATTTTACTAAGTTTCAAACTATATCCTCGTGCTTTGTAAGATAAATTAGGGGTCTTCAATGAAATTCTAATTGTAAACATTTGTACTCAGGCAATTAATGAGTTCATGAAATCTAGAACTCATATGTACATGAATGGGCATATAAAGATAGTAAATATTGCAGAAATTTTATAAATTGTGGAGAAATTAACTGTGAGGAAAATACAGCAGGAGAAAAATAGTGATTTGAATTCATATCACTTCATATGAATCATATATAAACATTAAACACAGTGATATTGGGGTATGTGATTGTTTAACAGCATAATATTAAGTCAAATTTTTGATGGGACCAGTTAAAAATGCTCTTAAGTGGATGTTTTGAGACTTTGATACTGGACTACACATTAGAATGGGTAAAAATCCAGTGTATCACTAAAGAATATTACATGTCTGACAATACATACTTCCTAACTCAAATTATTGCAATTTTATGAATATTTGCAATTTAAATTCATTTAAAGGGCCAGGGAGATAGCTCAGCAGCACAGCTCCTGCCTGGCAAGTGCAAAGTCCTCAGTTCAATCCCAGTACCAAATAAATAAATAAATAAATAAACAAATAAATAAATAAATTCATTTAATATTCCCAAGGACTCCTCTGACATAATCGATCATATGACCTGGGCAACACTTGTCTGAGTTTTCTGTGTCTCCATTTCTGTTATTTTATTAGGGAGTACTCTGAGTATCAGATATCTTTCCATATAATTTACATGTGATATCAATATTGATAAGTACTACTGTTTTATCCCAGATAAGAAAAGTACAGAGTATGGAAGGACTCCGTTACTGTCTACCATCACTTGTCAATAAGTGGCCATGCAGCGCTCCAGAGAGAAGGAGAACACCAGTGACAGGAAGGTAACCACCTC
>NW_004955511.1:514172-585978 GCF_000276665.1 Chinchilla lanigera | reverse complement strand
TGATTTTTTGTTTTTTATAAATACACTATTTGCCTATTGACTTTACCTAAAGAGATTCCCCAGGGGAAAATATGGAGTTCAGATTGAGGAGGAACTAATCTAGATTGAGAACTAAGGAGTTGGGCGATGGCCTGACCTTAAATTGTGTTTGATAAACTAATGCAAACATGTGTGAGAACAGCCTTCCCTCGACCCAGACTGAACTCATAACTCACATTTTGACTCGAGTTCTATAACTTTCTATTTCACCTGAATCTGTTTTAAGTAAATTGAAGAGCCTGAGTTTTTGTTATAAAAGATATTGTATGATTTTAAGCAAAGAGGTATTGAAAATATTAGCTACCATCCATAAGTTTTACACTTTTTTGAGCCTGAATGTAAGGCACTGCAGTCCAAAAATATGTGCTAAAATTATGCTGATATCAAGAAAAAAGTGCAATTTAACTCTAATAACTATATGCACCATTGAGAAATGCATGATCAAAATTATAAAGTTTTACATTAGCTCATACATTCATTCAATAATGTTATATTTCACTTGAATTTCTTCCTTATCAGTGAATGCCATCTATATCTCCTCAGATTTAAATGAGAGAAGATAATTTGTTGTACCCTAACTTACCATGGACTTTAAGTACTCATTGTCATATGCTGCTAGCTGAAAGAAAAAACTAAACATAAAGAGAAATTTCTTCATACCTTGTTCATTTTAAATGCCAACTTTATGATAAAGAAAATGTTCATATAGATATTCATCAGTGTTACCGTAAACATCTACACTTCATGTAGGGTGGTGCTGCTTCATGCTATAGAGACCAGGCACATTTTGCTAGTAACTCTTCTTTCAATATGGATATCCTCAAATATCTTTCGTAATCTTTATATTGTTTGGCCACTAGTCTGTGAGAATGTCAAAAAGTGAGTAAGAGAAGAGAAAATGTTCAAGGTCTTACAACCCGTAGCCTAGGAACTGCCACTTTTTCTTCAGCTAACAAAACACTGACCAGGTCACAGGGCTGAGCTTATCATCCAGAAGTGAAGAGGTACGCCTTCCCGTAACGAGGTATGAATGGGTCACAGGTGCAAGTGGAAAGTCGGGAAGTGGACCCAGCTACACGGTATGGCTCACATAGGTTCAAAACTCTGTTTTTTTATACTCAGGTATTGTTACTGCCATGTTTTTAATTACTATCTTTTAAAGCTTTATCATGAAATCAGGTAGAAATTGAGATACTATCTTTTTCTGTCTCTCCTCATGGTGATCTAAATTTTAATAAAAATTTGAGATTTATTTTGTTCATTTCACCGCATGCTTTTTTTTGTTTTGTTTTGTTTTTGTCTTTTTGAGACAGGGTCTTTCCATGCAGTTCAGGCTGGCCTTGAACTCACTTTGTAGCCCATGCTGGTCTCAAACTCACAATAATTCTCCTGGCTCAGCCTTCCAAGTGCTGGGATTACAGGCATGCACCACCACATCTGGCGCACTGCATGCTTTTGAAGACTGACTCTGTCCTGTGCTGGAAACTTTATATTTTCTATCTTCTAACTCACAGAGAGATATGGCTCTTTCTTTCCTGTTATATCCATGTATATCCATCCATCCTATTTACATGTTCCTGAAATTTTGGTGAAAGTATATCAGTTGATTTTTTATTTTAGAAAAGTATTATATTGTCATTATTTGATTTATCCATTCATTATTATGGATATTATAAGTTTGTTTTCAGAGACAGGAAGGCAAAATACAATGAATATATCTGGGTTTGGAAATTTTGATAGAAAAATCTATACTAATCACTTCAGTAAGAGAATGGATACAGGTTTAGTTTTTGATAGATAAATATAAATTATTGGCAAAATAACCATCAAATATTAACATTACTTTGTTTCAGGAATATTAGTTATTTTTGTTTACTTTTTACTACCTTGACTTTTTAATATTGTTCTTTTTAATGTTCATGTTTTTGATATAATAAAAATAGAATATTTTCTTGAAAATTTAGTAAAACTACATGAACTGCCACATTAACACTTCTGTAAAGTATTTAAGAAAAACATTTCAAAGGAGAAATAACAGCATAGATGGTTTATATTTAAAAATAAAATGTCAAAGATTACTTTGTATATTTTTTTCCAAATTTCTTATTTGGAACACATATTTTTATTATAGTCACCGTAAGAAATTAGTATATAATATACCCTCTGTTTTAAAAATTATGTTGTCTGTGGAAATGTTATTTATAAGGCTCCTACCAATATTCAGTACATGAGTTACTGCATAAAATAGAAAAGAGTTGTAAGTGACATTGTCAAATTTGAGAAAAGTAGCATTTTGCTACAGGAAATTTGTGAGCTAGTGTTGAAATAATATCAAGCTTTGTGATTTTGGGTGTTATATGCATCAGGTAGTCCCCACCAGGAAACCATTAGTCGACTACTAAAACACAGGAAATAGTAAGAAGCAGCGTCATACTGGAGCATCCAACACCCACACCTTGTGGCAGCAGCCTTGAGGATCAAAGTGAAGCATTTGGGGGCAAAAAGCAGGATAATTACTGAAACTGAAACTAGGTGGCGAGGACCGTGGATGACCTCAGAATCTTAACATGTCACAGGTCTGTGGCTGAGGTTTAGGAGAGAGCTCTTGACTCACGCTGTTTACCTCTCAACACACGCTTTTTAAAATAACCCAGATATCTTCACTTGTAATCAGAGAAATGGAGGCTTTGGCCTGTCCTTCTGCCTTTACAATGATAGCTGTGTTAACTAGGGTCACATCCTCTGATCGTATAGTAGTTGCCTTCGATGCTTCCTTCACAAATGGTAAAGGAAACAAGATATGGAGAGAGGGGTGGGAGAAGGAGGGAAGATAGCAACGTGGCTAAGTTGTGCTTGTCCATGTAGCAACTCTCCACAAGGCATGTGATCATTATGCACTACAAACATGTACTAATAAAAATGGAAAAAAATTTCCAAGGAAAAAAAAGAATCACTGGGCCAGTTGTGGACTTCATTGCATTTCTGTCTGAAACCCATATTATTATGCTTATGTAATGCAAAAATAGCAATCATATTCAGGTTACAGAATATCTATTCATGTTAAAGAAATCTATAGTAGGTCATGTGTGACAATGTCAGGATCCTAGAGAGCCTAATGGTGCATTTCCCTTGGAGCTGCTGAAGAAAAGCTGAGCTACATTATTTTATGGCCACATGGATATGTATGAAATGAATAAATTTTAAAGAAAATTTAAATTTTAACAAATTAAGGAAAATGTGAAGTTGAATAAAGACCCTAGACTGATGTACACAGCTATCAAAGTCATGAGCACATAGACCAAGCTTGTCTCAAGCTCAAACTGGACGTAATTTCATTTCAGTTGCCCAAGAAACATTAAAGGTAGACATTGGATAAAATTTATAATAATTTATCATTCCAGAAGATATGTGTACACATCCTGGCCTCAACATTTCGTATAGTGTGAGTTATTTTAATTTAATGTGCTGATCATAATTCAGAATTACTAATCAAATGATCTTGAAACACAGTGACAGATTTTAGCTGAGTTTATTCCTCTTGGAATTTTGCTTCAATTATGTGACCTTTACAATATTATTTAAGAAGTAAACTAGAAAAGCCTAATGAATGCTGAGAAGAAATAACCACAGCAGTAATAGTAAGATAAATTTAGTGGAAAAAAATGAGTCTTAACAGAAAACTATTCCTTGTGTCTTCAGAAATCAAATTGATTTCAGAATGAAAGTTTGGATCAATCAAATGTAAACTCATTGAAAAATTCAAAGTAGGACAATAAAAGAATCACTCCCAGGCAGAGAAGATTAAACTACTACAGGATTCAAGGACTTTCTATGACTGAAAACCAAAGCATGAGATATTGAAATGACAAAGTGTCCCAAAGGAAGATATCACACTACCCATCCTATAGCATTCTGGAGGAGAACCTAGCCTGACTTAGTGAGTTCACCATCAAGTTGTGGCAGATGGAGGCTGAACACACCATGCCTGTCCATTAGATAAATTCTGCTTCTAGTCCAGTATCATTTAAATTGCTAGCAGTGTCAATTCTGAGAAGCCTGGTGAATTTACTTATAATTGAAATATAATATGATGTGAAATAGTACATCAGAGTGTATCAATTTTGTCAAGGTAAATTTTGGTTTGTTTTACACTTGTTTCAATTTTTCCAGGGCATATATGTATGTACCAATGTTGCAGAATTTAAGAGATCAGAGAGACCAGCTGGAAAACAGGAGGACTTTAATTTTAGTTGTACATCGACTCAGTTGGACTCATGTCCAAAAGGCTGAGCCCTGAACAAAAGGAGGACTCAAGTTTTGCACATGTCCCAAGGGGATTGGTCTAGTAGCCTATAACTTGGGGTTGGGCAAGTAGAACAAAGACAAATTTTCAATTTGAACCCAGTGACATTGATTGGGCATCTTAATGAAATCCATAGCAAATTTTGCAAGGAATAGCACTCATTTCTTGAACACCTGGGGGCCAGGTGGGCCACTGTCTTGGTCTGCTTAGAGCACAGGTTAGGCATTTCCCACAAGCAGCTGGAGTCATGGCATTAGACCGTGGCACATAGAAATGACAACCCCGTTACCTCTTTCATGTCATTTTCTCATGAGACCCTTTGTGAAATGGTCTTACAAACCCTAAAGTGGTGACCAGTCTCCCATCAGAGAATTTCTGTCATCTTCCCTTGATATAATTTCCGGATTCCTGGGAAAACTATGTTTTTCATTTGGAAAGTAGTTTGAGGTTTTAGGAAGATGAGGCTCCAGGATGAGGTCATGGCCAGGGCCCCTTTTTTGGGGTGTGGGGCTGCCATACCAGCCCATTTTGTTTTTCTATCTGTCTTTTGGTTTCCTCTGGCTTCTATAGTCCCTTGGCGTCCCCTGCATTGTATAACAACCACAATTTTGGGTGCCCGTACAGCATCTAGGAACTTTAAAATTTTTTTTTAAACTTTATTTTTTCCAAGCAATTAAGAGCTCTCTCTTGCTAAATGTTTGACCTCTTATCAGCAAATTTGTGCCTTTTTCTTGGACACTTCTTATCCAGTCTTCTAAAATAGATTCAATAGGTCTTCAGTTCCTTGATAGCAGTCCTTGCAGTGTGGGGCTGCCAAAAAGGGGTCAACTACATCTTGTACCAGGATGCAGTTGTTCCCTGGTGTGATGAAGGCTTTGAGGTCAGTAACCAGTGCCTGTCTAAATACTGCAGGAGGGTTCTTGAATCACTGGGGAAGCATGGTCCAGGTGAGCTCTCTCTTCATGTCTGAGACAGGATCCTCTCATTGAAATGCAAAGTTGGACCAACTCACTTTCAAGGCAAAAACAGACCAAGGCATCTTTTAAGTCCAAGCAAGTAAACCAGACTGCACTTAGCTGAATGGGTATCATCAGTGTGTATGGATTTGTTATTGTTGAGTGCATAGTTGCAGTGGCTGGATTTACAGCACATAAGTCCTGTGCTGGTCTGTATTTATTAGTTCTTGCTTTACATACAGGCAAGCGTGGGATGTTCCAGGATGACTTGCATCTAGTTAAGATGTTATAGTGTAAGAGACATTTTAAATGCCCTTGTCCCTATCACTGGCGTTTGATTTACAGACAGCCCTGTGGGTTATCTTCAGCCCACATCATGGGAATCTTATGTGCTACTCTATCTCCTCTGTTTCAGGCTTTGTGGACTTACCTGAGTACAGTTTCCATTTCTCTGTTTCTCAGCCTTGGCCTGTGTTAAGCTCTTTTACTACACCCATACAGCCCTCTGCTTCTCTCAAGTTGTCTTAGCCTCAGTCTTTATGGGTGGGGCCAGCTTTCCTCTGTTTGATGCTTGTGTTGTTTCTCCTGCTGTACCCATCTCCACAGCTGCTTAGCCTCTCTTGCACTTGCCACATCTGTTTTCACCTCCTCCACCAGTACACGCAGACCTTGCAGCTAACAATCAGCCTCACCACACTGGTGCTCAGTTGCCTCAAGCTGTAAGCATACCACGTGGATCTCCTCACTGGTACACACACAGCCTGCTGTGCACAGTCATGCCTGCCTCCTGGGTCTGGGTTTGGATCTGAGGCTCAGAACTCTGTTGCACGTGCTTCCTGGATACTGTGTCTCTGTCGCTGGATGTCCATCTCTGCCTCTTCCCACTGTGTCACCTCCTCCTGCATGTGCCATTGTAGTTTTGTGCCTCTCCCTCCACCTGCACCTTGGTCTGGACATGCACTTCTGTCAACTGCTTTGGCCACCTGTCTCTTTCATCTGTCAGCAAGCAAGACTGTATCATCTCCTGCTTCACATGTTTTTGAGCCTCTTTGGCATCCTAAGTCACACGCAGAGTTGCCTCTGTCTTGCCATGCAGCCAATCTATCATACTCCTGTGCTTTTTGCTCTCTATGCAGTCATATTGGGGCAGCTTCTTGGGGAAGCTGTAGCTGCTGAGTGACTCCTGTGTCAACTGCTTCTTCAGGCATTGGGTGAATCCCCTCATCTACAGCCTCAGGAATAAGGATGTGAAAGAGGCTGTCAGGAAAATAATCATGTCTAAGTTGAATTCTCATTCAATGTAATTGAAATGTTTAGGCTTTTTATGACTTAGCTCCATCCATCTTTATGTGTGTCTGTAAATATATGATTATACTTTAAATTAATTAAATATTAACTAATCAGTATTTCTGTGTTTAGAATGCCTTAATTTTTTCTGTTGTAATACAAATATACTCTGATGCACTTTATCTGAGGAGTTTCTGAAACATATGTTTGAACATTTCTCTACTGAACATTATGAAAATCAGAACAAAGAAGAAATCCATATTTGTGACTTGTTATCTAAGTCTTAACACAAGTTGTCCTTAATAAAAATACTATAAATAGAGGCAATAACTGCCTCTGTTTGGTCCATATGCAAGATGAGATAACTCATTCTTTTTTCACTGAGCAAGTTTGATAAAGCATATTACTTAGTTTCCTCTTTAAATTTCACTTCAAGTACAGTGAGGGTTTGGGGTTTATGTTTTAAAAATAGGGTCTTCTAGTAAGCAGATACTGAAAATATTTCTATTCTATATACACATCACTCATTTTTGAGTAACTGTATAGTAAATGAAAAAAAAAAAGATTTTGAAGTAATTCTCATGAGTCTTTGAGGGTCGCAAAGCTTTTTTGAAATTGCGCCATGGGAGACCATCCTTTTCAAACCAGCTTACAAGGTATCTTGGATGGATGAAAATGAAGGACAGGCTGGCCACAGCATTCCCCCAAGGGGCTTGATTTTGTGTGCATTGAGTTAGTTTTCTGGGATAGGATGCCCATATGCTCTAGTCTCTATTTCAGTTTTGAAGGACCTTCATTGTTGACTGAATTCCTAAATGTTTGCTGAAAGGTAAGCCCTAAGTGGTATTATTCATATCTCCCTCAGAGGATCCCTCAGTCCATTCTTTGGGTGCATCTTCTTTTCGGTAGACTTACTCATGTTGGAAGTGATGGGTCATGACTGTGACAATTGCTGGATCCAGAAGTTTTGGTGGTTCTTGATGGCTGTACCGTATTCTTTGAATAATTTATATATTTCATGTTCCTAAATATTCGCACACCTGTGACTGACCTTATCAACTCATGGTTCTAAGTTAATGTATATGAAAGTGGTTCCAGTTTTACTGTTTAAGGGTCTGTAGCCTGCATTAGCTAGAAAGCACTTTTTCTATGCATTTTAATGAAATGTCCAGCCTGATGATCACTATCAATTCCTAAGATCTGTATACTTTCTTTAATATTTTGAAGAGCATAAAAAATAATTAAAACATTAGAAATGATACAGAATTTCAAAAACAAGATGATAGGAACTCAACAATGGTTGTTATTTTGCATATTGTTGTCCTCAAAGTAGTTGTTCAAATTCCCAGATATAAGCATGTAAAATTGGTCAAAAATTAAACATGAACAGGGGCTGGGGATTTAGCTCAGCAGCACAGCACCTGTCTGGGAAGTATAAGGTGATGAGTTTGATTCCTGGTACTGGAAAAAAGCCAAACAAACAAACAAAAATTAAGCATTAAGTGTTCCTTTCAATAAATAATAGAAATTAGTAGTACAGTTATCTTATCTACATATATATACTTCTTTCTTTCATGAACTCATTAATTTCATGAGTACAAAGGCTTACATTTAGAATTTCATTTAAAACCCCTACTTTATCTTACAAAGCATATGAGGACATAGTTTCAAACTCAGTAAAATGATTGATAAATGAGGAAAGTATAGTGCCTTGAATTTGCACCATTGGATGAATTAAATAGACATAACTTTATAGTAGTTCACATGAATTTTTCCCGCCCAAAGCCCCTGGATTTCAACATATTTCATAGGGGATAAAAAGATGGCTAACTGTGAAGTTACTCACCAAAATTCGGATATCAGGAATGTTATTATACTCCTAGGATGCCACACTCATGTGTGTCACATGAAGAAAGGGTTTTTGATGGTTTTATATGAGAGAGTAATTTTATAGCACTGGATGGTTTGGAATTCATAGTTCCTTATGAACAGTGGTTGCTTATTTCTATTTACACAATATGTACTGACAAAAGAATATGCAAGTAATAAAAACAGTATAATGTCTTTAAAATATCTTAAAACACATTTTAATGAAGACTTTTTACATTACTTTTCTGATTTCATAATCTACTAATGTAATAAACAGTGATTAAATAATTATAGAACATAGCTATTAGTAAAATAATTTTATCACACAATTGAAATATACCCTAAATTAAATGTTATGTGATTTCTTGATAAGATATATCTAGAACATGTTAAAATTCAAGATATTACTATAAAACCATAAGCATATTATATATTCATTTCCCACTCCTAAAATTGGGTCCTTATGTTTATTTAGGTATATGTAAAGTATTTAATCTTCCTTTCATTAGGTCTTTTTGAGACAGGGTCTTGCTATGCAGTTCAGGCTGGCCTTGAGCTCACTTTGCAGTCCAGGCTGGTCTCGAACTAGCAAAGATCCTCCTGCCTCAGCCCCACAAATTCTGGGATTATAGGTGTGCTTCACCACACCAGGTTAATCTTCTAAAAAAATGCCACTCCTGTGGTCACATGGCTTCTATGACCTGATTTTTACAGTTCACTACATGCATTTTATCTTTTCATGTAATTGTACTTTCATTAGCATTCTAAGTATTGCACATGTTTAGAGATACTTTTCCATGAAATAATAATATCAAGTTGTACTACTGTTTTTTCATTTCCAGAAAAGAAACCTGCAGACAAATCTGACTTGCGATGATGGGAAGCCAGTGAGTGTCTGAGTAAGAATATCAAGACAGGAGCACTGATAAGTGAAACCCACAGTTAGCCTCATTGTTTAGATCAATCATCTACCAAGTTTCTACGGCTCTGCATTCTCAACCTTTGGGGATCGTGTATTTTCTTTCTTCTTTTTTTTATATGAATGTCATGGTCCTCAGTGTGAGAATCCAGAGCTCTGTGACCTCATTCATCCTGCTGGGGTTCTCAGAATACCCTCACCTCAAGGTACCCCTCTTCCTAGTGTTCCTGGCCATCTACAAGGTCAGTCTGCTGGGGAACCTGGGCATACTTGGGGCATTAGAATCAATCCCAAACTTTACACACCGATGTACTTTTCCCTCAGCCATCTTTCCTTCTTAGATATTTGTTATTCCAGTGTGTTTACACCCAAACTCTTAGAGCTCTTAATTGTGGAAGAAAGGACGATCTCCTTCCAGAGGTGCATGACACAATTTTTCTTCATTTGCACATTTGTGATTACGGAGATGTTTACGCTGGCAGTGATGGCCTATGACCGGTTCGTGGCTGTCTGTAACCCCCTGCTCTACACAGTGGCTATGACTCCTAAGCTCTGTGCTCTCCTGGTAGGAGGGACTTATATGGGGGATGGACTCTGTTCCTTGATACTTGCATATTCTCTTTTGCAATTAACTTACTGCAACTCTAAAGTCATCAATCACTTTGGCTGTGAATATTCTGCCATCATTTCTGTATCACATTCAGACTCCTCCTTCAGCCAGATGGTATGCCTAATAATTTCCACACTGAGTGAGGCTTGCAGCCTCCTGATCATCCTTGCCTCCTTCGTGGTCATAGTGGTGACTATCATCAGGATGCCCTCCAAGGGTGGGCTCCACAAGGCCTTCTCCACCTGCGCCTCCCACCTGACGGCCATCAGCATCTTCCACGGCATCATCCTCCTTCTCTACTGTGTGCCCAGCTCCAAGAGCTCCTGGCTCCTGGTCAAAGTGGCTACTGTGCTTTTTACAGTCATGATCCCCATGCTGAATCCCCTCATCTACAGCCTCAGGAACAAGGATGTGAAAGACACAGTCAGGAGGCTAATCACCTCCAAACTAAGTTTCCATTCACAATAAATTAGATAAAATTTGCTTTTGGTTTTAAAAATCTAATTTTTATGTACATTACTTTTAAAATAAACATGTTTAAGTGAATTAAATATTGAATTTCCAGTCATTTTCAGCATTTGGAATACTTTACTTTTGTCTTTGGTTTTCTTCAGTTATAATTCACCTCACACATTGCGTGGGTGGAGCTTCTGACAGCAATATACTGCAGTGTTTCCGAACTGAGAGGGAAGAAGAAATCTGTACACAGGAGCTCATTTTGTACTCTGTGGCTTCATTTTAAGTTTTGCTTAATGAAAGCACTGTAACGTAGATGACGGTTTCCCTTAGTGAATCCACACTGAGGCCTGCAGATCTCTTTGGACTCAGCAAGTTCTCTCAAGCACGTTGGTTTTCTGTGCTCACAATGCAATTCAAGTACAACGATGACCTTGGGTACACGTTATGAAAATATCATCTGCCTCTTAGCAAAGAATTGGTAAAAATATCAGCAACTTTCAATGTTTCACGTGTTCTGTGACTGGGACTGGGACATGCTACATTTAAGTAAATAGTCTTGAAATGCTGTTGATCGCAAGGAAAAGTTTCAACCCACTTCTAAAAATACCTATATCCATTATTTACTGACACAAAACCATAACTGTTAAATTGTACCTTTGATCATGCAAAATATTTATCTATTTCTTATCTGTGAATAACATCCACTTTTAGTTGCTTAATATATTCAGAAACTAACATTTCCCCCCAAACTCTCACAAATATCTATCATTGAATCATGTTGTTTAGATCTCTAAAATAGACCAGTTCTGCACACCTCTGCTGTCTGAGCCATCACTATAAGATGACTTCTAGCAGTTAATATAAAACTAACCAACTAATTTTCAAAGAGCAGAAACAACAATAAAAATAACAAAATTTGTAAATTACAAATATTATAAACAATTATAGAATAGCTTTTTGGGATAACAAGGTTGAGTTTCAATCCACAAGTGAAAAATACATTCGACAATGGAAGACCTGGGCCTGGCCAGACGGAGCTCAGGCGGCAGCAGCTTCAGACTCGGCCTTGCTGGGCCTCATCCTCCCCAGCCCACGGGGTCGAGGGCAGCGTAATTGGGTGCATGGCAATGCTTATTTGCTGGTGTCTACACTTTAGGACAGTTGTGATTCTTGGGATTAAGAATTGTTTTCTTCAAGCAGGGTTTCCCTCGGCAGTTCAGATTGACCTTGAACTCATTTTGTATTGTTCTTATGCTATTTTGTAAATGGATGTCTGTATGTTAATATGTTTTACTTCTTTTGTTTTTAAAATGAATTTTAAAAAATAAAATAAAATATAATGAAATATGGTTAATAAAGAAACGTTATATTTCTCAAAGAATGCAAGATCAGCATTTAAAAACTGTCCATATTATGACTTAAAATTACATTCTGAATTAGGAAAAAAAATGAATTTCTACAAAACGTCTGATTTTTACCTCAGAGTAAGCACTCCAAGATTCTCTAGGGTTTGATTCCCCAAGGTCATGCACTTAAGTGTTAAGCACACAACACGGTATCTCAATTGGCTTTCTGAGTATGGCACCCATGAGATTTTCTAGGCTGTTCAGGGTTGTCATTTATATTGAGAAGCACGTAATTTTTCTTGCAACATTTTGTAGCATATATTTTGAATAAACTTCCCATTGTCTAATTATAAGCTAAGCAATCTTGTGACCAAGACTACATTTTAAAGAAATAGCTATGAATAATTTTATTTATAAACAAAGAAGCTTTGAATAAAAGAGATTAGAAAGGATGTGTGTTGTCTGGTAAGTTATTAAGTAATTTCTTTTAATTCTGGTATGGAAAATTATGAAACCAGAAATGTATAAGCATTTTTGTAAAGGTATATTTCTGTAAGCTTAGTACGAGTGGTGTCCATCTCATTTACCTGAGTGAAAATATCAAGTATCGAACTCTTGTTTATATCTTTAAGAACCTTGATGTGATTTTATCATTGAATTTCACATGTGTAATTTAAAGTTGTTAATCAATCACCTTGGAGGATATTAAGGTAGCACTGATTTTTCATTGTCGGTTTTTAATTTTCTTGGAGAATATTTTCAAAGTTTAAAACTACAAATAAATGTAATGGAGTTTGTATAACTTTTATTTCAAAGTCATGTGGGTGGAATCAAATCAAAGAGTCAAACTTTGAAGTTGTGGTTAATTATCATAACTTTCAGGAACATTGTTGGTTGGCATTTTAAGATGTGAGTAGTATTTCCACTGCCTAATACTGTGACCACTTCACCTGAGTTATTTAAGCTCTAGTGTCACAATTCTGTATATAACATTCAAGCATTGTTTGCACAGACTGGTGAAGCTGTCTGGTTATAATAAAAGTTTATAACTCTGCATTTCTATCTAACCTGCAAGGATTCCTCAATCAAAGCAGCTTAATAACCCGCATTAAACAGAGCCTCTTGTTCAATCATGGAGAAAAACTGAGGATCCTGAAATTGTGCCAATCTCACTTTGGTGGCATGTATACTGAAATTGTGCCAATCTAATGATTGTAAACCTTTGTTAATGGTGGACTACAGGGAGGACTGATTAGTAAATTACCTAGGTCTGTCCTTGTACAGTTTCTTTACCTGTGAAGCATGCATAGAACTTTGCTTATTTTAGGTTACTAAAACTTGTCACAATTGTAAATGTGTAAAAATCAGAGATTTGTGTTGCTTTATGACTCCAAACATTTTCATTTCCAAAGTTCAGTATTACTTATGCTGTGCTGATATTATTATATTCTCTATAATGCCTCATTACCTGTTAACCAAAATGCAAGAGAAGTTTCCTTTTACTATTGACTATAAGTTCTTTTCATAGATTTTTATTAATGCCCCCCAAAATAGACATATGTATATACAAAATAAACCATGACACCATCTAAAATGATATTATTATATTACATTATGCTTTAAATTTCCCGTGAGTATTTCCACGAGAAGCCACTGGAGGATTTTGTTTTTTGTTTTTTTTTTTTTGTGGTGATTGTAGGAATATCTTTGAAAACTGTCAGTGATGTTAACTAAGTAAGGATAATTTTGAGGTACCGAAATAGAAAATCATATGCAGTGCTGAGTATAGGATAGTTGCAGAAAACTTAACAGTAAAATTTTGGTAAGAATTGGGAGTGAATTCTTGGTGCCATTTATAACTGAATAAATCAACTACAGCTGCTTTCTCATGGCTGACTGAGATATAAGAACTGTACAGGTGGAAACACTCTGATAATATTACTAGTGTGGCATGCTGCATGGTGCTCTCTTAGGCATATTTCCTTTTATAATTAATTAAATTTATTGGTACATTTTAGTATATATAATGATCACATTCATATAGGGAATTTGTATCAGTACATGGTATTTCTTGATTCTTTCTTTTTCCCCATTCCCCTCCTCTCCCTTCAACCCTTCTTCCCTTCCTTATTTACAAAAGCTTTGTTTCCATTTTATCCTTCTTTTCTCATTTTTTCTCTTCCCTTCCTTCCTTTCTCCTTCTTCCCTCACTAGTTCCCTTCCTATTTGATCATTTTCTTCCTCTTGCACAAATTATAAATTTCAGTCCTTATTTATACTTTTAGCTTCTCATACCAGAGAAACAATGAAGTATTTATACATGTGTGTCCAATTTATTTCACTTAAGAGTATGGTCTCACGGTGCATATAATTACCTAGAAATGTCTCAAGTTTATCCTTTTTTATGCCTGTGCATTATATTGTATAAAAAAAATTTATCCATTCATCAGGTGACTGTATTTGGGCTGTTTCTAAGATTCCGTTATTGCAAACTGTGCCGCTATAAACATGGGAGTGCGTACATTACTGTGGTATGATGCTTTTGTTCTTCCAGGAAGATAACAAGAAGGAGAATAGCTGAGTCAAATGGAACTTTAATTCTAGTTTTTTGAGGAAGGCCACACTGATTTCCACAGTGGTTGCATCAGTCTACACCTCCACCATTAGTGGAGAAGAGTTCATTTATCCTCACAACCATGTCAGCATTTGTTATTGGTTAAGTTCTTGATGATAGCCATTCTTTCTGGAGTAAGATGTAATCTCAGCATTATTTTAATTTATATCTCTCAAATTTCCAGTGATATTGAACATTTTTTGTATATTTATTTGTTTTTTGTACTTCTTCATCCTGAGAAGTGTGTGTTCATTTCAGATGCCCATTTTTGGATTTGGTCTTTAAATATGGGGGTATGAGTTTTTTGAGTTCTTTATAAATTCTACCTATTAGTCTTTTGAGGATCATCTGGAAAACTTTTCTTACTCTGGGGTGTCTCTTTACTCTGTTGATAATTTGTTTTGATGTGCAAAAGCTTTTAAATAAGATGAGATCCCAGTTGTTGATTCTTTGTAACATTTCTTGTGTAATTGGGGTTTTGTTCATAAAGTCTTTGCCTACACCTATGTCTTCAAGAGTTCTGCCTATTCTATCTTCCCACAGGTTTGGCATTTCTATTTTAATATTTAGATCTTTGATCCATTAGTTTAGTGCATGGTCAAAGATATGTGTCTAGTTTTAATACTCAGAATGTGGAAAGTCAGTTTTTCCAGCACCATTTATTAAAAAGGCTATCTTTCTTCCAGTAAAAGGCTCGTTTGTCAAATATAAGGTGGCTGAGTATCTCTGGAGTTGTTTCTGTATCTTCCAATCTGTTGCATTGATCCTCAGGTCTGTATTTTTGCCAGTACCATGCTGTTTTTATCACAGTAGCTCAGTGGGATACTTTCAAGTCCATGATTGTGATGTTCCCTGCCCTTCCTTTGCTATTCTAGGTCTCTTCTATTTCCAAATGAATTTTAGGATTGTTTCCTCTACTTCTGTGAGATGTGCTATGGAAATTTTGATTACAATTGCATCAAATCTGTAACAATTTTGAAAGTAGGGCATTTTCATTATGTTGGTTCTTCTGACCGGAGAGCAAAGCATATCTTTTAATTTTCTGATATCTTGTTCAATCTCCTTTTAGTTCTCAATGTAGAGGTCTTTTCTTCCTTTGTTAGATTGATACCTAGGTATTTCATTTTTGTGGGGATGCTACTACTAAAAATATTGTGCCCCTAGTTTCTCTCTCAGTAACTAGTTTATTTGTGTACAGAAATGCTATAGATTTTTGAGTGTTGAATTTGTATCCATGCTACAGAATATGTATAAGACTTTGGTGGACTTTTGAGTGTTTTCTATGTGTAGTTTCATGTTAACTGCCAATAATGATAATTTAAATTCTTCCTTTCCTATTCTTATTCCCTTTATTTCTTTCTCTTGCTTGATTCTTCTGGCTACTGTTTCCAGAACTATATTGAATAAGAGTGGTGATAGTGAACATCCTTGTTTTGTTCTTGATTTTAGAGTAAAAACTTTCAGTTTTTGTCCATTTAGTATGGTGTTGGCTGTTGGTTTGCCATAGATGGTTTTTATCAAGTTGAGATAAAGACCATCTATTCCACTTTTCTGTAGAATTTTTATAATATATGGGTGTTGGACTTTGTCAAATGATTTTTCTGCATCTATGGAGATGATCATGTGATTTTTGTCCTTGGCTCTGTTAATTTGGTGTATTACATTTATTGATTTGTATATGTTGAACCATCCTGCATCCTTGGAATAAATCTTACTTTATCATGGTATATAATCTTCTTGGTGATTTCCTGCATTCTGTTTGCCAGTATATTATGGAGGATGTTTGTGTCTATGTTGACTAGAGATATTGGTTTTTAGTTTTCTTTTTTCATTGGGTCCTTCTCTCATCTTAATATCAGGGTACTGCTTGCTTACAGGAATGAATCTGGGACTGTTGCTTCCTTTTTATTTTCATTAAATTATTTGAAAAGTAGTAATATTAAGTCTTGTCTGCGTTTCTTATAGAATTCAGCAGTGCATCCATCAGGGCCTGGGCTTTTCTTTGTTGGTAAGTTTTTAATTATGATGTATTTCCTTTTGCTATGAAGTAATATGTGTTTTCTCATTAGTCTGTTACCTGTTTTATGCCTTTGTTTTTAAATTTACTTATAGTTTCTCATATAAGAACAAATATGTGATACTTAGGCTGTATGTCTCATATATTTTACTTAATATTATGGTCTTGAAGTTCATTTATTTCCTACATATGACTCACATTTATACTTATTCATAGCATATTTATACTGTAGTTTCATCATAGAAGTCTTTTATTTTCCTTGTTAGATTTTTCCTAAGTATTTAATTTTTCTTCATGACCATAAGAATGGTATTCTTTTCCTAAAATTTTTCTTGGTAAGTTCATGATTGCTACACAGAAATGTTATTGATTTGTGTATGTTGATATAGTCTTGCAAAACTGCTGAGTTTGATTATTAATTATAGGAATCTTTGGTGGAGTATTTTGTCTCCTATATATATAATCATGTCATTTACAAATTATGACAATTTGAGTCCTTACTTTCCCATATTTTCCTTTTATTTTTCTCTTTTATCTGACCTCTCTGAGTAATATTTCACGTGCTATAATAAACAGGCATGGTGATAGTGAGCATTCTTATCTTGTTCTTGATTTTAAGGTAAAGCTCCCAAATTCCCTTTATTAATATAATGTTGGTAATAGGTTTGATATAAATGCCTTTAAATAGGTTGATATTAATATATTTTTCGAGTTTTTTTAATCATAAAGGGCTGTCGGATTTTGTCAAAAGCCTTTTCTGCATCTATTAAGATGATCATTATGTTTTTGTGTTTGCTTCTCTTATGTGGTGTAAATTTATTGATTGATATATGCTGAAATATCCTTGCATCCTGCCAAAAAAAGCTGATTGATCCTAGTGTATAATCTGTTTGTTGATTTGTTGCATTCTGTTTACCCACATCTCCTTGGGGATTTTTCATCTGTGTTCATTAGAGGGGTTGGCTGGTATTTCTCTTTTTTGGTTTGATCCTTGTATGGTTTTGCAGTCGTGGCATTAATAGCTTCCAGGGACGACTTGGAAGTACTCTTTATCCTTCTATTTCATTAAAGATTTGGAAGAGTCTTGTCTTAGATCTTACCTCAAATATTTTTTTTTGTTTTTTGGTCTTTTTGAGACAGGGTCTTGCTATGCATTTCAGGCTGGCCTTGAGCTCACTTTGTAGTCCAGGCTGGTCTCAAACTCCCAAGGATCCTCCTGCCTCAGCCTCCTGAGTGCTGGGATTGCAAGCATGTGTCACCACTCCCGGCTTTACCTCAAATTTTTGTAAAATTTAGTAATGAGTCCATTGGGTCTTAGGCTTTTTTTAGTTGGTAATTTTTTTTCGTATTATGTATTCAATTTTGTGGCCTGTTATAGGATTATTTCAAGCTTTTAAAACTTCTTGTTTCAGTTGTGATAATTCATATATATGTGCTAGTCTATCCATTTATTTTGATTGGAGAAAAGTGTTCGAAGCAGTTATTAATTAGCTTCTGGACTTCACCAGCAGCTATTGTGAGTTCACCTGCTTCTTTTCTCATTGCATGGATATCAGTCTCTTTTGTCTCCTTTCTTTCTTTGGTATGGTTAAGTTCAAGTAAATGCCTGTCTATTTTGTTATCCTTTGAAAAAGTAGCTCTTAACTCATTGATTCTTTGCACTATTCTTAGTCTAACTTTATTGATTTTTTTTTTTTTTTGGTTTTTCTCCGATACCGGGAACCGAACTCATGACCTTGCACTTGCCAGGCAGGCGCTTTTGCCACTGAGCTAAATCCCCAGCCTTAACTTTATTGATTTCTACTAGATCTTCATAATTATCTTCTTGTACCATCTTCAGATTTGGTTTGTTTTCTTTTATTCCAGGACGGATCTTCAGGTGCATCCCTGCGTTATTTATTTTAGGCTACTTTTGCTGATGTAGGCATTCAAAGCTGTAAACTTTCCTCTTAAGATTGCTTTTATTGTGCCCATCGATCCTGATATGTTGTCCTGGCATGATCATTTGATTGTAAGAACTTTCTAATTTCTTCTTTGACTACTTACCTGACTCTTTGATTAATCAAGAATGTATTGAGCCAAGCAAAGAAAAATAAGAATAAAAGCCCCTCCCTCAAAATAAAAACAGTGAAGGGAGAAAAAAGGTTGAAACGTGTCCAGTTTTTTCTGTTTATGAATGAATGTCTTCTTTCCACCATCTGCAGAATTGGAATACACCACATATAGGGGAGGGATACTGAGTCACTACTAAGATGTGTGTGTGTGTGTGTGTGTGTGTGCATGTAGGCATGCCGGATCCTGCCTTGCCTTTCCCAGTTGTCAAGGTTGGTGAATAATTTCTATTTAGACCTCTCATCCATCTTGCAGCTCTAGTTTCTGTCTTCCTCCGGTTTGGGGAGTGACACACACCCTTACTCTGGACGCCCCTCTGTCCATATTCCCCAGGCTTTGGCAATCATCCTGGCCAAGCCATGTTCCCACTGACATTGTTATATGGAGCAAGCAAGTACACCACTCAGTTCTGGGCTGGATGTAGGCAGCAGGGAGGGAGTTCAAGTAGACTGATGGATTTAATGCCAACAATTTCAGACCCAGCCCCACCTGAAATTCACATGTTATTGCCATGATTTCTCGATGCAGAGGGTGATATATCCTCTCATCTTTTCTGACTTAAACTTAAATTTCTCAGGAAGAGCCCATGTTTACCCACACCCTCTTTGTGATTATCTTCTGTAGCCATGCCACCCAGGCAGTGAGGTAGGTTGACACCAGAAACTCTGAAATGTAGTTGTTCTGCAGTTTCTGTAGTTCAGTCTGAAACACGAACTCTTGCCAAAATAACCCCTCATTAAATCATCTGAAATGTGTTAGGCACTGTACTGGGCTTCTTCAACACTAGCATGCCTTAGAGAAGGACGCATTTTTCAGAGTAAAACCTCACACGGTTCTTGCACATTAAGGTAGCTGTGGGTTTCTCTTGGGTCTGTAGGCGTGGCTCATTGTTTCTCCCTGAGGATGCTGACCCTGTTCAGTCATATCTTATGTCAGCAAAGAAACGATCCCTTCCCAAGACCCAGGGTCAGCCTTCCATGCAGTGTCACTCTCTGCTCTGTGCTCCATATCGCTGGCCTCTCCATATTTTCTGCACTGCCAATCAGCTCCCTTCTGAGTCTCAGGGATCAACTGTCTTGCTCTTCACCAAGTTGTTGTTTTCCAAGTCTCCTGTCCCTTTCATTGCTCTTCTTTTCCTTCTCATTTAACTAACTTTAAACTGAAATTGTATGCTCGTTCATGATCAGTCAATCTTTCATGAGAGCCAGAAAAATTGTAAGTGGTAGGTATGTGTACATATGTTTACTTTTTGCGGGATAAATTTATGAGATGAGCACTATGGTTCTTGTTTTAGAGATGAGAAAAATGAGTCACTGGTGGGTACAGAAACACTCTTTGTTCAAATCACTCACAAGTGGACAATGACGCAAGTGAAGGAAAAGAGGACAAAAGAGCAGAATGGATGCGTGTTTGCTGACTCTCCTGAGAGGGCAGTCCCTGGGAGACCGCATTGCCTGATACCAACTCCGCTATATGGAGCTGCTCAAAATGAACCTTCTGACATCCTCCAACAGAAGCCAAAGGTGGGATGAAGGGAAGCAGAAGGCTGGCATTACTTTTGTCCTCTTGGGCTTCTCAGAATACCCAAACCTCCAGGTGCTCCTCTTCTTGGTGTTCCTGACCATCTACATCGTTTCTGTATTGGGAAACCTAGGCATGATTCTGATCATCAGGATGAATTCTAAACTTCACACCCCCATGTATTTTTTCCTCAGCCATTTGTCCTTTACTGACTTTTGTTACTCCTCTGCACTTACACCCAAACTGTTAGAGATTATAATTGTGGAAGACAAAACTGTGCCCTTTAAAGAATGCATGACTCAATTTTTCTTTGGCTGCACCTGTGTGATTACAGAGATATTTATGCTGGCAGTGATGGCCTATGACCGGTTCGTGGCTGTTTGTAATCCCCTGCTCTACACAGTTGTTATGTCTCCTAAGCTCTGTGCTCTCCTGGTGGCTGGAACTTATATGTGGAGCGGTCTTTGTACTTCAATACTTACGTACTGCCTATTGCAGCTTTCCTATTGTGGGTCTAACATCATAGATCACTTTTGCTGTGAGTATTCTGCTGTCCTGTCTGTATCCTGCTCAGATACCTCCTTGAGCCAGCTGATATGCTTTGTTATGACGATATTTAATGAAACATGTAGCCTCCTGATCATCCTTGTCTCCTATGTCTTCATAGTCATCACTGTCATTAAGATTCCTTCTAAGAGTGGACTCCGAAAAGCCTTCTCCACCTGTGCTTCCCACCTGACCACCATCAGCATCTTCCATGGAGTCATTCTACTTTTGTACTGCGTCTTCAATTCCAGAAGTCCTTCCATCCTTGGCAAAGTAGCCACTGTGTTTTTCTCCATTGTGATCCCCATGCTAAATCCCCTTATTTACAGTCTCAGAAATACAGAAGTGAAGGAGACCATCAGGAAATTGATCTGCATAAAAGTTAATTCCCACTCAAAGTAATCACACAGATCCACACATAATCTTCTTTACTTATGTTTGAAAATTTATTTTCATCTAGGACCGTAGAATTTTTCCAATGAATAACAAATGTCCATGCAAAATGTACTGAAAAGACATATGTGTGTATGTTCATTAAACCATGTCGCTATGTTCTAATGATCACCTGTGAATAAGAGAAGGTAAATTCTCTGTATGTCCCTCCAACAACATAGTAAACTACATAGTTGTGAGGTTTTATATGTTACAATGAGAGAACTGAATTTATTTCATAGTATAAATTAGCACATTAAGAAATATTTAACCAAGATCACAAAGTAGGCAAGGTGTAATTACTGCTTTCTGTAGAACTGAAGACTGGACCCTGGGTGTTTCTATGAACTATATCTCTAACTCGTTATTATGTTTTTAATTTGAGAAAATGTCTTACTAAATTCATGTCTCCCAAGCTGAGAACAAACCTATAATCATCCTACCTCACAATCCCGGAGTGTCTATGCCTGGCTTATATTTAAGTCTTGGACTACACTGAGATGGAAAAATGTATAGGCAAATAAACATGTATCTGCTTTTCAAAGTGTACACTGTGGTACAGTTAAATTATTTCTGGCATTATAAATTAAGGTTTTTTCTTCATTTTATCACAAAAAATGATTATTTTATTTTTTTAAAATATGCATTTCTCAAGTTTTCTCATTCGTGACCCTGTGGCTCTGATGTTATTTATTATTTATTGAAAATCTGATTGAACCCATATTAGAGTTATATTCCTTTTAAAAATATCATGCATGATTATCATGTTTTACCAAATTTCTTACAAAATTGTACAATGTAGGACAGGAAGAAGTTAAATTATCATTACTTGCTGATCACCAAGAATCAAGTACTGGGATCTTACCTTACTAAAAAGCATTTGAACAGTGAGAGAAACCACCCAGAGTGAAATGACATCTCACAATGTGGGAAAGAATGTTTCCCAGCTGTTCCTCAGACAAAGGATTGCTATCGAGAACATGTAGAGAACTCAAAAAAATCAGGGCTCCCAAATTTAAAGACTGAATGCAAAAATGAGCGTCTGAGAAGGATGCACACTTCTCAGATGAAGAAATACAAACAGTGAATAAATTTATGAAAATATGTTGAACATGAGTGGTCACTGGTGAATGCAAATTAAAACAACACTGAGATTTCATCTCAACGCAGAAAAATAGCTATTATCAAGAAATTAACCAGTAATAGATGCTGGAGGAGCTCTGGGGAAAAAGGAACCCTGCTCTGCTGTTGGTGGGAGTTTAGACTGTTGCAAATATTTTGGAAATCAAAATTTGATTTCCAAAATATTTGCAACAGTCTAAACTATGGAGATTCCTTAAAAAACTAGGATTAGAGGTCCATTTGACCCAGTTATTCCTTTCCGGGGTATTTTCTCACATATACCATACCACAGCTATACATATGCACCCATATTTATAGCAACACAATTTGTAACAGCTAAATCTTGGAAACAACACAAATACTCATCATTGGAGAAATGGATAATAAAGATGTGGTCTTTTTAAACAATGGACTACTCAACCATAAAGAAGGCTAAACTGGAGACTTTTATAGGTTAATGGTTGCAACTCAAAACCATACTCAGTGAAATAAACCAGACTCACATGTGTAAACATTGCATTGTCCTCCTAGTTTGAGAAGCTGAAAGGGTAAATAAGATCCAAGATGTAAAATGCATATTGTAAAATAGGAAAAAAAACTGTTTAAAAGAAAGAGAAACTGAGATGGAGGAAAAGAGAAAAGAAGGAAGGGAAAAGTAAAATAAATATTATATATATATGATAATTAACATACTTATACTACTAATTTCTCTGAGTTCATTAAAAGCATGGTTTGTGCTAATATTGTTTGGACAATTAAATGCCTATATCTTATACTTTGTGTAACTAATTTAGATGACAATATGAAATGTATTACCCATTGTGATCCTCCTATTATCCTGTTTTGAAATTTTGTTATATTGATATTTATACTCTCCAGAGCTCCTATTTAGGTAGCATCATTACTCCAATGGTATGTAGCAAAAGCAATTTTTTTGCTTTTTGTGGGGTGTTTTGCATATTTAAATATTTATGTATTTGTCATCAGTACATGGTTCCAATTTTAGTATATGTGCTGCCAAAGCGAGCACAGCAGTAAATGATTTCAGTACGTGCTGATTACATTTATCAGTGATTGACTGAAGTAGCTCTGCCAATATCAGTTGAGCCACTTTGACTTTGTGCCAGAGAGAACCTGCATTCTCCAGGCCTGAATGTTTGCCACCTTCCTGAGACCAGTGGTCTGCCAGGGATAGATTCAGAATTCATTCTTTCTTCATCCTACTCAGGTCAGACGGTCTGCAGCTGTCAGGTTTAATCATTTATACCATCAAGGGGCTTCAAATGTCGGGATCATCCTTGTGTTCTGGGTTTTTGTTGTTTTCTCTCACCCTACAATGGCTCTAAGGGTGGACTCGGAACAGCCTTCTTCATCTGTATCTCCCACCTGACTGCTACCTGCTCCTGCGATGGGGTCCTCCTCTTTCTCCACTGTGTGCTCCAATCTGCAAGCTCACGGCTTCTCATCAGACTTGTGGCTCACAACACGCTAGTGCCAGTGCCGAATCTCTTCTCTACAGCACAAGAAATGAACACGTAAGGGAAGTGCCTGGGATGTTTGCCCACATCAAAGTCTTTCTCACTCAGACACCAGCAAACGCTCTCCTGGTCACTGTTATGATTTTCTTCATACCTTGCATTAACAGATTTTACATTTTTCTTTAAATATTGTGATACAATTTATTCCAAAACATAGTAAGATAATCTATATGCATTATAAATATTAAAAGTCACTGAGTTAAAATAACTTCTCTCTCTCCTTCCCTCTCTCCCTCTCTCTCTTTCTTTTTCTCTGTCTCTCCCAATATGACAATAATATAGTCGTGTTTTAAATAATAAACCATCATGTTTCTTTCCACAATGTAAAAAAGACAAAAAATTTTTAACACATTACAAATTATACATAGTTACATTTGGGTCAAGTTGCCTACCCTGGTCTGCTAGAGATGAACTTCATTGTGAAGCCTGTGATATTTATCAAATTTTCATTCTAGCTACAACACATAAGTATAGGTTTCGAGCACATAAATTTAAACTTGGCTGCATTTGAAATATATACACATTGAAACAGCACTTATTTTATATTACATATGACACTTATTGTTCAGTATTTTGTTTAAAGCTATATTTAAGTGATCAGGTATAACCAAGATTACTTTTTGTTACTAAAGAGTGTTATATTAAATGAATATATTAAAGTCTGCTTCTCCATGTTGCTAGCATTGCCTTATATTGTCTACTTTTCTATGTCTATGCAAAAACAGATATGAGCAGTCTTGTTCAGGTCTCCTGCTGATTTCTTAAACTCTGCATTTATTCTAAAACTGCTGAATAACTTGACTGTAGAAGGCAGACTGCCTCTCTCAAAGAGGCATCCTGCAGTTCTTTTTTGTGTGCATATTATTGCTTGCAGAAAGGTTCACGCTGGCAGTGCTGACATGAGACCTCTTCGTGACAGTTTATAACCTGTTCTCCACACAGCTGTCATGTCTTAAAAACTTCAGTCTTTGTTGGTGATTGGGAAAGTTTCTTGGGCTATGCCTTATTTATGAGCTGTTTGTTCTTGAAACTCATAATTCTATGCGACTAAATTTATAACTCTTCAACATGCTGATAGTATTGGTGTTTCCTGCTCTGACCCCCAGATTACCTGGAAGAACATTTTTACCCCTCATGTATTCAGTGCAATAAACAGTCTGATGATTCTTCATACTTTCTCTGTTTTCATTTTTATCACAGTCATCAAAATGCATTCAACAGGAGGAGGCTACAAAACCTTCTGCACAGGAGCCTCCCATGAACTGTCATTACTACTTTCCTTGCGGTTTCCTTTTTCTAAAAAAATAAATGGAACTCTTATTTATAAAACTTCACACTTTTTGGTCCTGTTAGCTGTTAACTTTTATATAATGACCATTCCCATATTTAATTGACTAATTCAGAGCCACAGTAACCAAAAAGTGAAGAAGTTTATGAAGTTAATATGAAATTACATATATAAAATATGCAATAGCTATTAATCATTTATTTTCAGAGCAATTATTCAAAATAAGTTAGTACATAAATCTATAGTAACACTCCAATTTAGAGTCACATATTTGTGCCCACTATTGTTCAATTAAATAAGTTTAAATTATTTGCTCTATTACTAGTGTTGAAATTTTTAATCTATGAAACTAAATCTTCAGATATCATAATAAACACTACTGCTTTTCTTTGTGTACCTAAAAATATTACTGAGGTCAAATTTACTTTATTTGAAGTTTTTTGAAGTTTTCTAAGTTTGAGATTACCTAAAAAATTACAGTTTATATGAGAAAATGTATCTGTAAATATAAAATTAGCATTTTAAAATCTCTTCATTATAATGCACCAAATGTGTAAAACATCTATATTTAATTTCGTTTTTGTTTTTTGGTTTTTTGTTTGTTTGTTTGTTTGTTTGTTTTGGTTTTTTTCTGGTACCGGGAACCGAACTCACAACCTTGCACTTGCCAGGCAGGCGCTTTTGCCTCTGAGCTAAATCCCCAGCCCTATATTTAATTTCATATGGGTGATTTCGGCACTGGAAAATTTGCATGCAAATGAAAACAACAAACACACCTGCCCTACAAATCTCAGAATCTGCTGAGGTTGAGTTATATTTGGTCTTAGAAATGATATTCTTTTACCGAAGTTTTGCACAAAAACTTTTAAATGTTGTAAAATGTGTGCTCACCACCATGGTTTTACTGTTTGTACCGATGTGGTTGTGCATCAGTTTTTTACTATTAATTGCAAATTTTGTTTGAGGTTATTTTCGATTCATCTTCCTTGGTAAAAATAATACAGATCTCAATTATATAGAGTTTCTTTGATGATTATACAACAAAGCATCCAAGCGTGCTGATATTATGCAATTCAGAGATCTTTTTCAGGCATCTCTCATTTAAAGGTGTAAAAGAAACAGTTCTAAACTCCAGAAAGGCAATAGTAAGCGTGTATGTCAACGACCTAACTGAAGATGCTGTATTTTATTATGTGATCTCCGTGAGTGTCAAGTCAGCTAACTTGATCAATGAAACCTCAGGCCACGTCTGTGTGTCTTCCATCTCGTTCGGCTCCTGGTTTCCATTCAAAGCAGAGCCGCACTAGAGTTTATGAAGACTAAAGGCACACTTTGAGTCTTGAGATCCCACCTGTTCACACTTTGTGAACAAGAGTAAATGACACGGCTACATCTCAAATCAAAGGCTGAAACGTTGTGCTGCCCCTTCTGGAATTGCAGTTAGCCATCAGCAGTCACGGGTTAGGGGAAAAAATTAAATTCAGGAAACTGAAGAGGTAAGTAAAAACCAAAAGGTACAATAGATATCATGAAACGGGAAGATAATTTTCAAGAGGAAAGCGAAACTAGGGTGGGGGAAGAGGGAAAGGAAGGAAGGGAAAAGGACAAAACAAAAACAGGATAAATTGGAAAAAAGCTTTGTAAACAGGATGACTGCTGATGGGTACCTACAAAATACTTGTTTCATCACCTATCTTTGTGATGTGAACTATTAGAATTTCAGGGTGTTTGAAGTAACATTCTTGATTGCTAATTATTAGAAAGAAATTATTCAAGTGTTTTCCAAGTCTGCGTTCTAACGGTTTCATTGTTCCAATCTGATTTTATATCTCCTTTTATCTTCTGTGAGACTCCTTGAGGATAAGATCAATTTTGTATACCAAATTAATCAATTATATTTTACAGTTCTGAAAATATTTTATTATTTTTAAATAGTCTACTGGACCCATATATTCTTTTTTGAAATATATTTCTAGTCAAATCTCTTAAACAATAACATCTCTTTTTAAAAGTATTTTCTGATTTTTTCAACACTCTTCAAATCTTTTCTTCCATTGTTTCTCATGGTATTTATTGTGGTAGTAAGGGGGCTGTTGTTTTTTATTTTTTTAATTTTAAAGGAGGAGAGCATTAACAGACAGACAACATTTTACAAAATAGCAAAAGAACAGTACAGACAATACGTTATTATGACATGCTGATTTTGACTAATGATTCTGAGTATATGATACTAGCTTCTTTTCATCTTGTGTTCCTTTCAGTACACACAAAGTGGTAGGAAATTAACAATGCTTGTTGTATTACGTATTGATATCTTCAAAGTGGTTTCTCATGAAAACAGATAGAGACATGCAGTATTGATCAACCAAGGACTCATTGACAGTTTCTTTCAGCAAAGAAATAGAAGACAGTAGAACAGCCATGTTAACTATCCTGCACATACATACATACAAAATTTCTCCTTATTTTCCTTCTTTTTTCCCACATCCCAATTGCCCTTTACCCTTGAGTGCTTTCCTATCATTTCACAATATCTATCATACCTCCTAGCTTAAATTAACTCTTTCAGGTTTTACACTAGTGAAACAATGTGGTGCTTGCACATGTATGTTTGATTTATTTCACTTATGAGTATGGTCTCTAGTTGTGACCATTTACCTATAAAAGCCTCGAGTCTCTTTTTTTACAGCTGAGTAATATTCCATTATATAAAAGTACCACAATTTTCTTATCCAACAAGAAATCACCAGCAGAGTAAAAAGAAAGCCCACAAACTTGGAAAAAATTTTAGCTGACTGTCCCTCAGACAAAAGGCTTCTATCTAGAACATATAAAGAATTAAAAAATATCAGCCCCTCCAAATTCAAAGACCCAATCCAAAAATGGGCAGCTGAGATGAACACACACTTCTCAGACAAGGAGATACAAATGGCAAATAAATATATGAGAAAATGTTCAACATCATTAGTCATTCGAGAAGTGCAAATTAAAACAACACTGAGATTCCACCTTACCCCAGTAAGAATGGCTAGCATCAAGAAATCATCCAATAACAAATGCTGGCGAGGCTGTGGAGAGATAGGAACCCTTTTCCACTGCTGGTGGGAATGCAGACTGGTGAAACCACTGTGGAAATCAGTTTGGAGATTCCTCCGAAAAGTAGGTTTAGAGGTCCCATTCAACCCAGCTATCCCCCTGCTGGGTATTTTCCCAGAAGATCGAAAAACATCATATCACAGTAATATATGTGCACCTATGTTCATAGTAGCACAATTTGTAATTGCTAAAATGTGGAAGCAACCCAAATGTCCATCCACCGAGGGGCTGTTATATAACCCAATCCATCCCTCACTGATTACATGACTGAGAAGCGTAGGAACCTTTCTTTGAAACGAATCTCCAGCTTTGAATTTGCAGAATTTCACTGAAATAGTTCCATATTAAAATGTAAGATAGTGACATGGTCTTTGTAATTAAGATTGCTGCTTTTTTAAATCTCTTTATGTAAAGCAATCCCATCCATCTTTTGAAGCTGCCACAGACTAAATTTAAAAATACATTCTGAATCTAAAAACACATTCTGGTATTAAGAAAATTATGGCTTACATTGTGTGTATGTGTGTGCATACATGTGTGTGCATAAGTGTACATGTATGTACATGTCTAAATTCTTACACTGTATGGAAATCACACATTGGAAGATGAAAAGAAGCTAGTATCATATACTCAGAATCATTAGACAAAATTGGCATGTTATAATAAACAAAATTCAGAAACTGGAATTTAGCATTACATCATAATAATTTTAAAATCAGAAATTTAAAATATGGATACTTTTGCACAAAAGTTACTGTACCCATGTGGATTTTAGCTGTCTTTTTCCTTTCAGTTTTGGCTTTCATGCCATCCCAAATAATCTCTAAAATACAAAGAAAGAAATGATATTAGCTGTTGTCTGTCATTGTTCAATTCTATTATATTGAGTTTACAGGAATGGATAGGACTATGTTTTTGTTGCTATATTTCCACACATATGATTTTCTGAAATGCCACCTCTGTATAGAGTCAAGTTGGTTTGTTTTCTTTCCTTATGATACAAATATCAGAATATCATTGATTTAGAAGAAATTACATTTTAAGTAATAAAAGAGAAATTTCCCCTAATTATTTTGTTTGTATCTTGTCAGAACAGATGTCAGTTCTCCTGGGTTTAGTTCCCCAAAGAAAGAATTTAAATGTGTAACAAACAACATGGTTATGAATATAGTTTCAGGGTGCGAATCTTCCACAGGGCATTGCAAACTTCCATCAACGTTTTTGATGATTTTAAAAATATTAATTGCGTCCTTAATTAAATTGTTTGGAAATTTTACACATTGCCTACAAAGGAACAGAAACAGAAAAGGAACATTTCAATTTTGAGGGAGCTTGTGCAAGTAGTCTATCAGTAATGGCAAGAAAGTAATCAGTTTATGATGTACAACAAGGAAATCTGGCTTTTGGTGAGTATGATCAATGTTGGGAATATTTCATTGTCATATGATATATACTGAAATCTGCAAAAAAAAAAATTAGGGGGGATAAATATAGGTTAGCAGTGGATGAGTATTATCAACTTAGTTTAGCTAATGGATGTTCAAGGTTAGAAATTCTCCTTTGACTATTCTTAGTATTGTTTTACTGAATTTGAAGATATGTCTGTAAACACTATATTAAATACAATGTGTGTAGTGGTTTTAAATGAAATGTTGAATGCAAGCTTTCCCTCTAAAGTTTAATCAACTCATGAAAAATAAGGTGAAAGACATAGTCATAAATAACAAATGAAACAGAAAGAGATGCACATCATTTTGTAAATATGGCGATGATCTAGATGCAAAAGAAAATAGACGAGGAGAAAATAGTGACATTTGGAATATCCATTAATGTTTTCTAGGAAGATCCATCTAGGAAATGTAAAGCAATCCCATCCATCTTTTGAATCCCATCCATCTTTTGTTATTCACACAGAATATGATACAAAACGCTAGAAGATAAATGGGACAATCTCAGTGGGTTAAAATAATATATGTTTTATAGAATCAAATTTTAAAATACTGCTGTCAATTGGGCATTTCATTAGCAACAGAATACTGATACACTACCTGGACAACATTGTAGAAACCCACATAAGACACTCTGCAGTTTCAAGTGTTTTGTATGAGAGTGCTACCACGAGCACTTCAGTTATTGCATTTGGTGCTCAAGAACAGTTACACTGGCACATAGCAGGCTGCGAGGAACCAGCATATCTAACCATGGCGGGTGACCATGAGAATGAAGGAGAAGGCAATTTTGAAATTTTTCATTATTTTTCATTTTCCTGACCATAACTTGAGATTATAACAGTGACTGCAGAACAAGGTGCTGATGTTATATCTCAGGAAAATGAAGCCAGTGTATCACCGAATGGTGAAACCAACCCGTTTGAAATAAAGACATGAAAATTATTTTATTAAAAACCAAAAGTATTATATAATATAATACATTAGATCTATTTTTCTAATGCCATAAATATAATTATGGAGAGTTCAAACCCAGTATATCCATGGTACACAACATAAATAATCCAAACAATGTGTTGACTGTTTTTTTAATGAAATGATCACCATGACAGTACTTCTGCAATTACTGAACTCTGTTTCCATTCTTCAGTCCTGTTGTAATTGCAAAACAGTAAGTATGCAGTGGAGACCTTGCTCTCCAAATTGAGAGATGCATAAAGAAGATCATCTTTAAATTCTTTCTTCTCTGCCACATTGCAATGGCTCTTAGTACTTATTAAATTAAAATCATATGGTAACTACACTAAGAGTAGTTTTCCAGAGATGAGATGAAAGATAATTTAATAAAGGGTCCAAAAACTGCCCATATTATAATGGAGAACGTAAGAGTGGAATGGTCACTGATTATCAGTAGTATTAGGAGTAACTGAAATTGTAGTGAAGGGTTCTAGACAGAAAGCCCCATATAAAAGGCAAGAAATGTCACCCATCCAGCTAGAATGAAAGGACGTTCAATGAACAATGGAAATGAGAGAATCTACCAGGGTATGATGCGTAATAATAAATGCACCATCTGGAACTTTGTCTCAAAGTTGTCAGCATAAAATCATAGAGTGCATGGCTTAGTGGTAATCTATGGGCAGAGTTTAGCATAGTATTAAATTGAGCTAAGTTTATAAATTTAACCTGAGCTTCTAAGACAGACATAGAGCAAGTAACAGAAGTTAACTGAATGTTTTCTACCTGGAGCTGGAAGAGTTTCTTGGAATAGTGAGCCTGGCTCTTAGCTTAGTGGACCTCAGTTTATGAATTTAATTTGTGTAGGGTTTTGAAGAACATGGCTGCATTTGTGCTTGTGCAAGGAAGATGGCCATGGTTGTGTTTGTCAACCGATGATTGATGAACTGGAGCAAAATTTTGCCCAGTACTTTTGTTTATGAACAGAATTGCTTGCAAACAGAAGCTTTCCTTTCGTGAACCAAGGTATTACTTTATCAGCTCAGAAAGATTGCTGTGCCAAGAAATTGACTCTGCAAGACATTTTTGAACTATTGTAAGAAGTAAATGACTGAACAAACAAACAAAAAAGTCAACATTTTACCTAGGAAAAAAAAGACGAAGACAAATACTCTATATTATGAAAGTGAAAGATGCTAAAAATAACTTCTCAAACTGAAACGTGTCTATTGGGACCTAAAACTGAAAGAACATTCAATATTATCAGAAAAATTAAGACTGATGTTCAAATATAGAATTGATTGTGTGATTAGTGCTTTGGTTTCTTTCTGTGATTAGCTCTGTGGTTTTTTTCCAAAGATTATTAGATGTGCAGGCAGGAATTTTAATGTATGGAATGCACAGTACAGGTTTTGGTAATCAAGATTGAATTCAAGGCCTATGAAAACATCTAAGAATATTTTGCTGTCAAACTGTGTCAAGTGTTCTTTAGACCTTGGTTTGGAGGCTACTGGAATGGTTGCTTTCTTACTAGTAGACACTGTATGATCTGAGCATTCAGAAGCTCTGTTTCCATGCCAATGTCAGAGACTTTCTGATACGGTGGTTTCATCGGGCATCCTTACAATAGACACAGGCTTTGACCAACTCTGAACGCACATGGCTGTAACCCGATAAAAGCAATCTAATTACCTGAATATAAAGACAAAATTTCTTCTATACACACATGTAACAGACCGAATAACACTCACAAAGGTCCACCCCATGCCCTGTGTCATGGATGATGTGATGGGAGTGCTGGTTCTCTGTACCTGGGGATGGCAGTGGTAGGTTTCATTCACAGGAGACTCTCAGTTGCTACGGCAAGACCGCAAGTGGAGCCAGTTTTCAGATGTGCACAAGATGCACACAGGATATTTATTGGGTCTTCACAACCGCTTACAGAATCAGTGATTTATTCAGATATGGAACACATAATAACCAAGCTCCTAATGGCATATGGAACTATAACATTTATGTATTTGAATCTTATACACTGCATTCATACTTGGCCACCACACCCAAGTCTGCAGCTTGAAGAAAGCATTCTGATTGTTTTATAAGAGTCAGTAGTTCTTATACTACCCTGTTTATATAGTTTATTATTTCTCATAAGTTGTTTCTTTCTGTTTAATATGATGTGTACTACAAGCCAACCACATAACCAACAGAAGGTGATCAATATTAAACTTTTAAGGATATCTTCAATATAGTACATCAGATTTTCATATTTATCGTTTAAAGTATATCTGTAACCATATAGTAGATATAAAGGTGAGGTAACATCAGCATTGTTAGGAGTATTAATTGAACCACTTAAAGATTGCCTTAAGAAGATGTTTTAACAGTTCTTTATAGTAGTATATGCCTAGAAAGGAAGAAATTCAGTATATCACTAGAGACCTGGGAATATCAGACAAGATATATTTGTCCTCCATCAATATTATTTATTATACTTTTGCATGTGTTAAAATATTTGATCTTTTCAAAGACTCCATATCCATAGTCACATGGCTACTAGGATTCGCTTAATGTGTGTTTGAGTTTGCTCTATGTCTCCTCTGATTTCTTCAAAATATGTTTTATCCAGATTATCTTATTTTCTATTTATATTTACTATTTTTACATATAATACTGTTTATACTATTATGTTTTACATTTTCATAGATAAGAAGTTTGAGTTGCTAATGAACAAAGTTGATTCCCCAGCGCAAAAAGGGGCCAAATACCACTCGGAAGGGAAGCAGCGCCTCCCGGGTGCCGGTGGACCGCACTTATCCTCAGTGCTTCACATTGAGCCTCTGCCCAGCTTCTCCCAACCAACTGCCTCAAGCTCTGCTGCAGAGTTTTCTTCTACTCCTTCCACTTTATCTACTTTTTCCTCATTAACCATTATGCTGTTAAATCTGGGAAATCGGAGCTCTGTGACCTCTTTCATCCTGGTGGGGTTCTCAGAATACCCTCACCTCCAGGCACCCCTCTTCCTGGTGTTCCTGACCATCTACACGGTCACCCTGCTGGGGAACCTGGGCATAATAGTGGTCAGAAAGATCAACCCCAAACTCCATACGCCCATGTACTTTTTCCTCAGCCACCTCTCCTTCTTGGACATTTGTTACTCCAGTGTGTTCACACCCAGGCTGTTAGAAATCCTGGTTGTGGAGGACAGAAGCATCTCCTTCAGAGGATGCATGACACAATTTTTCTTCGGCTGTGCATGTGTGATTACGGAGATGTTTATGCTGGCAGTGATGGCCTATGACCGGTTCGTGGCTGTCTGTAACCCCCTGCTCTACACGGTGGCTATGTCTCCTAAGCTCTGCGCTCTCCTGGTAGCAGAGACTTATATGTGGGGTGGCCTCTGTTTCTTGACAATCACACATTCACTTGTGCAGCTGTCCTACTGTGAGTCCAACATCATAAATCACTTTGGCTGTGAGTACTCCTCTGTCCTCTCTGTGTCCTGCTCAGACCCCTCCTTCAGCCAGATGATATGTTTTATAATTTCTATAGCCACTGAAGCTTGCAGCCTCCTGATCACCCTGGCCTCTTCTGTGGTAATAGTTGTAACTATCATCAGGATGCCCTCCAAGGGTGGGCTGCAAAAAGCCTTCTCAACCTGCACCTCCCACCTCACGGCCATCGGCATCTTCCACGGCATCATCGTCCTTCTCTACTGTGTGCCCAGCTCCAAGAGCTCCTGGCTACTGGTCAAAGTGGCTACTGTGCTTTTTACAGTCATGATCCCCATACCGAATCCCCTCATCTACAGCCTCAGGAACAAGGATGTGAAAGACACGGTCAGGAGGCTAATCTACTCCAAACTGCATTCTCCATCCACATGATTCAAACTGATGTGGGTTTATTTATGCCTTAATTACATCTCACATTTTCATATACTTTATTGTTGATAGGTTAGTGAATTTTATGATAATCCATTAAAAATTTTAAATATGTGATAGTTTTCAGTGTTTAGAATAACATTTTTTCTCTGGTTTGATACAATATAATGAATGCACTCATCCATTTCATCTGAATGTTTGAATTAATTCTATTACAGCATCACCCAATCAGACACTGTAGAAGCAACAGTGAAGAAATGTGGATATAGGAATTCATTCTTTATGCTATGATGGCTTTACTCTAAATTGTGCCTAATGAAGGTTTAGTGACCACAGATGGTACCTGGCTTTACTGGATTCATACTGAACACCACAGAGCTCGTAATTTTACTCAGCAAATCCTAGAAAACATATGCTCTCTTTCATTGTGATATTACATTTCAAATAAAATGAGGTCCTTGACCTTTTATTATGAAAACTTGGCCTGAGTTTCAGCAAAACAATTTTTAAAATATTAGATGCTGTCTCTATGCATCACTTGTTTTTTTTCCTTATATTTCAATAATTGCTGTTGAACTATTGCTGATAATCATGGATAAAATTCCACTCACTTGGTGTCATACTTATACCAATTATTTACTGACACAAAAGCATAATCATTAAATTTCTACCTCTTATTTCACATTGTTCTTGTCCATTTATCTACTCATCAGCAACTGACATTTATCTCCTCAGAGTTGCTTTAACAAAGGAGAAACTTTTATATATCATCCACAGTTTTTCATAAGGCTATCATTAACTCATATGCTTCACATCTGCAATATTGACTAGGTCTTCATGCTTTTGTTCAGTGAGCTACCTCATAAAGTCGATCCATAGTAGTTAATCCAAAATTAGCCTATTTTCCCTAAAATTCTGTCAGTATTTCATCGTTATCACTGCTTTTTAAGAAATGTAATATCTGTTTGTCTCCCCAAATTACTATCAAGAGATTCTATTTTATATATTAAAATACATATGAAAATAAATCTATTTGCTAAATGTGAATTTCAATAATCTCTGGTGTCTTCAATTAAATTTTAACACACTTGTTAAATGAACATTTAAGTCCTAAGTAGAGCAATAGAGAGAAAATTTCCATCCCCCAAAATTACTTTCTGCCAACTTTCAGCAACAGTGAAAATAAGATTCTTATCATACTAATACACTTGTTTATCTACAGAGTTTTTTACCTAAAGATATCGATCACTAAATGCCACTTATTTTCTATTGACAAGCTAATGGAATGAAATATTGTGGTATTTTTTTCACCTATAATGCTTTATAAATGGCCAATATGTCTTTATTGAAATTGCATTTATTTCATAGTGATGTTAATGTATCTCTTATTTAGTATATTTATTTAATATAAATATAAACATCATATAAATATTCCAGAAATCATTTCAGGACAAGTTTATTTTAAAATATTAAAAATTATGTAAATGTAACTATCCTTTATAATATCTTTTATTTAAAAGGTAAGCACAGTTCTGAAGTCTGGATTAATCACCAAACTTGATTGAAAGATTTAAAAAAATAAAATAATATAAAAGCAAGCAAAAGAAAGTATATGGCCTGGAAACTGATATGACAATGTGAGTGTGATGAGAATGTGAAGAACAGATATGTAATGATTTTTGTAAAAGTAACTTGATGAATACATCCAACAAAATAGAACATGCTTTCTGCTTGAGAGATTGGGAGTGCTGAGTGCCTGGACAGAAGGACTAGCAATAGAAAGTTGCTATGTAGACCTGTGACATGTGGAAATGCTGTGGGAAGGGCTTGAATTTTAGTGCTTTGTGAAGAAAGTCACACAAAAAATATGTAAGAACTTGAGCACAGCTCTAAAATAAAATTCAAAGGAAATTAATCAAACAGATGGGAGTAGACAGGCCAAATAATATGTATTTTTATATAGTGAACTATGTGGTTTGTAACATGGGAATCCAGGCAGGAGCATATTTTGAAGAGTGCTTTTGTTTGTTTTTTGTTTTGGTTTGTTTTTTTCTTCTGTTGTCTTTTTGAGACAGGGTCTCTCTATGCAGTTCAGGTGGGATTTGAACTCACTTTGAAGCCCAGGCTGGTCTCAAACTCACAACAAATGCCTGGCCAAAAGGACATAATGATGTAGTAATAACAGTGGCAATTGAAACAATCATAAGGGTGATTATTTAACACAGGCAAGATTATTGTATTTACATAGAAGAGGACAGAAGATTCAGAGAGGTTTGACAACTCATCAGATTCGCATATCAAGGTGGATAAAACATGATTTGCACTCAGGTTGAGAGATCCCAATTAAAATCTCTACAAAGGGTCATAATTATTTTGAAAAAAATAACATAACTTACTAACAAAGTGTATCTAGATTCCCAAATCAATACCAATATGTAGGACCAAGCTTGTCTGATTATACAATATAAGACTGACAAAGCTGAAGGACATGTCATGTAGAAAGTCAAGGGCAATATTGAAAACAGAAGAGAGGGTTTAAACAGCGCTGCAAACGCAATAGAAATAAATGTAAAATGCTAACCTCTAAGAAAACTCAGATTGCATTTTGTAAGAAATCGAATATATGTGTCCTGAAGTCACTTCTTACCAGTAACAGAGAAACAGGGTTTAGGGATATCAGTCCACTAAACATGATCTAACTGTCACATTTGATTACAGCTGTGTTTCTATGCTGAATATTCTTGGGTCTGAATGTCACGTTCCAGTTCAAATGGGTCAGAGCACACAAAAGATATTATGAGTAGAAGGCAGTTCAAAAGAGTTAGTGAGCTGTATAGAGGTGTGGGCTTCATTTTGAGGAGCCTATAAGAAATCTAGGAAAATTTAAACTGTAAAAGATGTTGGCAATAAAATATTATATAAAAATATGTGCTAAATTATCATTTGTAGCAATGGACATCTTCCTATGTAATGTGAATGGGCAGAATCAGGACAATATAGAACTCTGAGGAGGTGCTCTATGCGAAAGAAAACATGAAGAGAAAATATTGATGAACTCAGAAATGTCAAAACACACACATCTCTGTGCCTTTCATGTCTGCTCAGGTTGGCCTGCTTCTGCCTCACAGACTGTCACTGCTTGGCCTGTGCTATTTAAATTCTATAGAAAACAGAATAGCTTATGAAACTCAAGTTCTATGTCGAATATTTTGGTTCTAATAGTGATTTATATTTTGACATTCCTAATCTTCAAGAATGTGTCCAATAAGGTAGCTCATGTCCCTGCATTTAAAGAGAAGCCCATTGTTACCAATGGGAACAATAAGAGATTCCAAGGATGTGGCACACGGTAAGCGTATACCCATGACCGTGGTGCGCTCTGAGAAGATTCCAAGAGTTTCTTTCTTCATTTCAGACCAGGTTAAAAATTGTTGTAGTTTTCAATGTGTAAACATAAGCCTTGTAAACATTTACTTGTTTCCAAACTCACATTTAAAGTTGATTACTTCTTCCTATGTCTGTGATTATATCTTATAGCATACCATACAAACTGGGACCCTACACATTCAGGGAGTTCATTTGTTATGGTATAATTTCATTGAATAGTTTTGTGTTACTGCACATTTTGTGATTCATAATTGCTTAAAAATCCAATATTTTTCATATATATATATATAAACAGATATATATATATACACACACATATATATAATATCTCAAGCGAGATAAATAATGCTTAAAATTTAAGAAAGTAGTAAGCTTAAGTACTTAAGCAATTTAATGACATTTTAGAGACTTTCATCATGCTACTATAGCAAGAACAGCAGTGAGATTATCAATACTATTTGACCAGACAGCTGGTAGCTTGAGATGTTCAAATGGAGAGTTCTATAAAGCACTGAATATTTCTGGAAAACACAACACTAAAATATTTTCACATCATTGACAATGACTGCTCAGCACTGCTTTAACTGAGGAAATATACTTCTGCTATTCTCTGGGTATAAAAAATACTCACCAAGAAGTACAACTCATACTTGCAGGTCGTGTACAGCCTCCTGTGTTGCTCCATCCTATTCTCATGTTCTAAGAGGTGCTTCCTGTCTTCGTTCTTTCCTTCTACTTCCCCAAGCATTGACTAAAATTTGAGTGTTTATGTCAATGTATAATTACTGAGCTTTGAACAAGGGTCAAACACTTGTGCACCTTCAAACACATATATATGTGTGATTTTCAGAAGAAATGTATGATATAACCACTGTTTTTTGTTTCATAGATGAGGTAAATGAATCACTAATTGATTCATTTAATGGACAAAAGAATATTCCATGTTCCAGCATTTCAGAGGTGGACAATGCCTCCAATCATGCAGAGAAAAGCCAAAATGGAAAGCGTGAATGTGTTTCTGTTTTCTCACACCTGAACGTTTTGTCCTTGGGAGCTGCCTTGCATTCCCTGGTCCCCTCTGCTGCACTAGGCTGCTGAAGATGAAATCACTGGCATGTTGCAACAGGAGCCGCGTGTGGAACAAGGGAAATCAGAGTGCCAGCATCACTTCTCTCCTGCTAGGCTTCTCGGAATACCCGAACCTGCAGGGGCCCCTCTTCCTCGGTTTCCTGGGCATGCACAACTTTCTTTGTTGAGAAACCTCTGGATGGTTGTGATCATCAGGACTAACCCCCAAACTCCATGTTCCCAAGTACTTTTTCCTCAGACAATCCTTTCCTGATTTTTGTTATCATGAAGCAGTAACTTTTGTAGCGGTTAAATGAAATTTTATAATCTCCTGTTTCCCATTAGGTCCTGTTACGTCCAAGCAGAGTTACCGGCACATGGACTGTCTCAGCTTGACAAACTGCCCGTGTCCTCCTTCTGGCCACCCACAAGTTCCATGCCAAAGTCCAACTCTCTACACCAAATGCGTGAAAGCGGGAAACTGTCCTTTGGCCTCCATTCAGCCATTTTGGATTTATTTATCAGTTGTGCCAACGTACAGCTAAAAGTAGAGTTTCCCATTGGTCTCTCCTGTCTCTTAAATACTGTAACAGTTCCTCTGTATTGTAGCAGACCGGAAACGGAAATAAAAGACACAAACGTTAATATAATCAATCCAGTGTAAAATCCAAAATGAGTCTGGTGGCAGCAGGCTTTACCGCAGGTTTGGAGATCTCCTCTGTCCATGGCAAGCACAATGGTGTCTCATGACCTGTTGAAACACATGCATACCCTGGCTCCCATGTTATTAACTGCACTGGGCCGTCCTATGTTCCTGTTTGAATGTCCCTTCACAGGATTTCAGCCCTAGATATGCTTGCTGATTTGTCTTTTTCCAACAAAGTTCTGATGCACCACCTTTACATTTTGCAAACAGATTTTTAAAAGTTTAAGTACCAAAGTTTAATGATGTTTGTGAGGGGCAACTGTACACCTCCTTATTGTTTATTCAATTGATTTTTAAGTGATAGATGTGCTCTTTCTCTTAGTGAATGTGGCTTTGGCCATAATTGTTTTTTTGTGTTGCGGGCCAAGTCTGGTCTAACTGCCTGTAATATTTACAAGCAACTTAACTGTCTAAAATATTTCTCACTCTGAAGAGCTCTTTCTTACTGCAGTTAGGGGAGACTGGGATGGAAAGTCCAGGACTCACTGCTGGCACATGCTCAGGGAGCTCAATAGTATACCAAATATGTCTGGTAGAATCAATGAGAGGTATATAAACCAGACTAAGTAAATAAAAATGAAATGGACAAAATGATTAAAATATTCACCCATGAAAAACCAAAAAAGATCAAAGTCTTGAAAATATCTGCAAGTTTATGTGAGCATAAATAGGCTTTTATATTTTCTTTGAACTACTGAATTAGAAGATATCTATTAGAACAGAAAAATTTGTATAATGTCAGCATTAGCAGGAACATCATAAAATAATTTAGAACTGACTGTGATGATTACTCTCTTGGCTTCTATCACTAACTTTATAGACAGAACACTGGATGTGCAGACAGATTTAATCTGAGGAATGAAAAAGTAGAAATATTGCTAATAAGGACCGAATACAAAGCATGGGGAAATTATTAGTGATTCCTTGCTTTCAAAGTGTGATAAGAGCCGGGGGTGTGTCTCAGTGGAAGAGCCCTTTCCCTGCATGCACAAGGCCCTGGGTTTGATTAAAAAATTAAAAATAAAGTGTGTCATGTGGTTTTGATCTTGGTTGAGAGATTTAGAAAGATCACGCAGGTTATCTCAGGCAAAGTGTGTTCTAACCACTCTAAATTTCTTTCTCCAAGCTGGGTTGTAGAACCTAAGACTGCTCTGTGACTGTCTGTAACCCCTGCACTACACAGTTGCTACGTCTCACAAGCTCTGTGCTCTCCTGGTGGCTGGAATTATCTATGGGTACCATATGCTTCTTTGGCTAGGGAACCCTTTGGTTATACCCCCCTTAGAAAGTCTACAGCGTGGTAAAGGTCAGCAACTAGAACTCATTCTAACTTACTTTTTAAAAGGTGGTAAACAGAATATATTTAGGTATCTATGAAGTACTATTGGTAGTAAAAATTATTGATTCTGAATGTCTCCTTAATAAGTGTTTAGTAATACATTATATTATTATGTTGAAAAGGAATCATACCATGTAGTCTTTAAAAAGTTTGGTCACTTTTCTAAGTATATATAAGTACATTTTATCTTTTCTTGTATCTCCAAAATAGGATTTTACTGAAACATTTTTCAAGAAATGCCCAAAAGGTAAAATTTGACATATTTACATAAAACAGTAATGTGTATCTATGTTATAAGTGAGTATATGAATGCATTACCTTTTCTTGAGAGTAAAATAATGGAGCTGGCAGTGGTTACCACATCTTGTAAAAATGATGAGTTGAAGAGCAGCGTGTTGGATACTTTTAAAAAATATACTATCTTTTGAATCACAGTATTCAAATGTATTATCTAAAGAAGGACCATTGTGCTTCTTAACCATACATTATATTAAAAATGTATTTGTGTTTGAAAAAATTGATATCATTTTCCATTTCATAATCAATAATGTGTCTGAAATTTTATGGCCACCAAGTGTCTGTCTTTATATATGTCTTTCTCACTTTGTGTGGAGATTGAGACATATATCAGTATAGATTGAGATATATATCAGTACAGGCTGAGATATATATCAGTATATATACACGCAGGTATATAACTAGATAGATAGCTACATACATAGGTATGGATACAGAAGAAAACACAAAATATAGATAGCACATATATTAGTGTCTATTTAGATATTTAATCTTTGATGAAGATTATACAGATTATATATATATATATATATATCCAATACCTTTACATCTTAAGTACCACTTTATATCATACATATAAAAATGAACTATGTTATCAAGATTTCTCTTGATATGTTGAAATGTTAAAATATTATCAAGATTTCTCTTCATTCATCATATTTCTCTTGAAATGTTACCAAGATTTCTCTTCATTCTTTTATTACATAATTTCAACAAATTATTATTGCCTGCTTTGAACCATAATGTGGTATACTATTTAACACCAACAACTATTGTACTTATTCTGGTAATGTTAAATTTTCATACTCTTGGTTTCATGAAATCAGCCTATTTGGGGATTTTTCACACAAACAACCCCTCCGGACTGCGATCTTTAACAGAGTGAGTAAAAATATACACAGAAGGAGAGATAACCTCATTAGCAAATGGGGCTGACCAAACCGGTTATATACACGCAAAAGATTGAATATAGACCCATGTCTCTCTCCAAACTAAAATCAAAATCAATCAAAGATATAGATATTAAAAGAGAAACATGTAACACTTAATTTCTAATGATACCTGTAATCTAAAATTTAATATAACAAATATTATCAAGAACAAAACTTGGGATGCAAAAGAGAGAAACAATAAACATTCATGCATGAATTTTTTAAGGATTCACAGCAACATGGCTCTGAAAAGATGTCAAATTTCTGGAATCATATTTTGTGACAGAACAATTGGGTGGTGATTAATTTGCTCACAGCCTCCTTTACCTCTTTGTTCCTGAGACTGTAGATGAGCGGGTTCAGCATGGGGATGACCACTGTGTAGAACACGGAGGCGACCTTGATCAGAAGCCATGAGCTCTTGGTGGTGGGAACACAATACAGAGAAATGATGGTGCCGTGGAAAATGGTAATGGCGGTCAGGTGGGAGGCACACGTGGACAAGGCTTTGTAGAGACCCCCGCTAGAAGACATTTTCGTGACAGTGATAAAAATGAAGATATAAGAAGTAAGAACAATTATTAGGCTACTTAGTTCATTGAATGTAGCAAAGATGAAGAGGACCTGCTGGCTTAGGTAGGGGTCGGAGCAGGACACTGCAACAATGGCAGCATGCTCACACACAAAGTTGTTGATGAACTTAATCCCACAAAAGGATAACATCAACAAAAAGTATATGAATGTTAAGGAGCAGACTACAGCCCAAGCATATGAGGCAGCTACCAACGAGGAACACAACCTTGGGGACATCACAACTGTGCAGAGGAGAGGCTGGCACACTGCCACGAATCGGTCATAGGCCATCGCGGCCAGCACGAATGTTTCTGCCACCACGAATATGCAGGCTAAGAAGAACTGTGTGACACAGGCTGTGAAGGAGATGGTTCTGTCTTCCACAATCAGGTTTTCTAAGAGCTTTGGGGTAACCACGCTGGAGTAGCAGAAGTCAACAAAGGACAAGTGACTGAGGAAGAAGTACATGGGGGTGTGGAGCTTGGGGTTGACCCTGATGATCAGGATCATGCCTAGGTTCCCCAGCACGGTGATGGTGTAAATGGCCAAGAACACCAGGAACAGGGGCACCTGGAGGTCAGGGTACTCAGAGAAGCCCAGGAGGATGAAGGTGACTCCAGCTGTCTGATTTGCTTGTGTCCTGTGGAAAAAAAAGAGGGAAGCTCATACAAAGAAGTAAGAACCAATATTTGTAACACAAAAGAGAAAAAACATTGAAAATCTTAGATCTCCATTGAAGAAACTGGAAGAAAACTCTAGTTTCCCTCTTTTAATATTATTTCAAGAGTTAATGTTAATTTCTGTAACATGAATAGAGTGAAAGAGATGTTTTAGTGAGTGGAATAATAACAAAGTCAAGAAAAGAATACACAGAATGTAGCATGATGTATTTGAAAATATAAGACTCAGTATCATTATATTAAACTGGATTCATAGAAGGCCACTGAAATTAATGAAAATTTTTTTGCTTGATAAAATACATAGAATGATTTCTTTTGTTTTAATAGAAAATAATTACCATAAAGTAGAGTTTCAAAACAGGTTAGTATGAGAGTTACAATTACTACATTGGGTATTGTTGTCTTCATAGTAGTTATTCAGACTATAAGATATGGGCATAATATTTTGTCTATACAATATTTGCATAAACCTTTCTTTTCAATGACCTAAGAGAAACTAGCTGCATTACTATCTTAGCTAATCTGTGTCTAAATATTTTTTGCCTTTTTCCTTTCTTTCTTTTCCCCTTCACCACAGTTTGTCTTTTCTTTTGAATAGTTTCTTCTCAATTCATAATATCTATTGTACATTTTGGATCTTATTTACTTATCGTTTGTCACACTAGTGAGACAATACGGTGTTTACACATGCGGGCCTGACTTATTTCACTTGTGATTATGATCTCCAGTTGTATCTATTTACCTACAAAAGTCTCCACTTTATACTTCTTTGTGATGGACCTTCTTTATGGTACTCCATTATAAAAAAGCAACATCTTTTTTTAACCATTCCTCAGTTTATGGGCATTCGGGTTGTTTTTAAGATTTAGCTCTGACATGTTCTTGCTGTAAACTGGATGCACATATATCTCTGTGGTATGATGCTTATAATTCTTCAGGACAGATTCCCAAAAGTGGACTAACTGAGTCAATGTGGACCTCTAATTCTATTTTTTTGAGGAATCTCCATGCTGATTTTCACAGTGCTTGTACCAGTCTACACCCTGAACAACAGTGGAGAGGGTTCCTGCAGCCCCACCAGCATTTGTTATTGGTTGATTTCTTCATGATGACCATTCTTTCTACGGTGAGATGGAAACTGAGTGTTGCTGTAATTTGCATTTCTCAAATGACCAATGATGTTGAACATGTTTTTCATGTATGTATTTGCTATATGTTTTTCTTCGCCTGAGAATTGTGTACTCATCTCAGATGTCCATTTTTAGATTGAGTCTTTGAATTTGGGGGAGGCTGATTTTTTTCAATCCTTCATATGTTCTAGATAAAGTTATTTGTCTGAGGAACAACTGGCTATAAATGTTTCTTGCTCAGTGGGTTGTCTTTTCACTCTGTTAGTGATTTCTTTTGTTATGAAAAGCTTTTTTAATAAAGTGTGATCCCACTTGTTGATTCTTTGTAATAGTTCCCTTGCAAGTCAGAGAATTTTTCATGAAGTCTCTTTAGTGTTTCTATTTTAATATTTAGATCTTTGATCCACTTTGACTTTAGTTTTGTGCATGACAATAGACATGCATCTGGTTTTATTCTTCAGCATGTGGGAAGCCAGTTTTTCCAGCACCATTTATTAAAGAGTCTATCTTTCTTCCAGTGAACATGTTTGGCCCTTTGTCAAAAATAAGGTGGTTGAGTGTGTTTCAGGTTGCATCTGCATCTTCCCTTCTGTTCCACTAAACTTCACTCCTGTTTTTTTGTTTCTTTGTTTTGTTTTGTTTTGTTTTTTGGTCAACACCATGCTGATGTTTTCACAGTAGCTTTGTAGTTACTTTGAAGTCTGGGATTATGATGCCCCTTGACTTTCCTTTGTTCCCCAGCATTGTTTCTGCTATTTGTCTCTTCTAATTCCAAATGCATTTTAGGAATGCTTTCTCCAGGCCTGTGAGGTATGCTAGCTGCATTTTGATTGGGATTGCATTAAATCTACATACCAGATTTCGGAGTATGGCCATTTCCACTATGTTGGTTCTTCCTATCCATAAGCAATGGATATCTTTCTATTTTCTCATAGCTTCTTTGATCTCCTTTTGTGGGTACTGTAATTTTCACTGTAGAGATCTTTTAGATCTCCTTTGTAGAAATCCTTTGTTAGATTGATTCCTAGGTATTTCATTTTTTTGATGCTATTGTGAAATATTTGCTTTCCCTAATTCCTCTCTCTGTGAGTGTGTTGCTTGTGTGAAGGAATGGTATTGATTTTTGAGTACTGACTTTGTATCCCAATACACTGGTGAATTTGGATATTAAATCTGCAAAAATTTTGGTGGAGTTTTTCAGATCTTCTATGTAGAGTATCGTGTCATTGGTAAATAAGGATAATTTGACTTCTTCTTTTGCCTATCTTTATTCCTTTTACTTTTTTGACTTGTCTAACTGCTCTGGCTAATGTTTCCAGAACTGTATTGAATAGGAGTGGTGAGAGTGGACATCCTTGTCCTTCCTGATTTTAGAGTGAAAGCTTTCATCTGTTGGTTTATCATAGATGGTTTTTATCAGATTGAGATAAAGGCCATCTTCCAAATTTCCGTATTTTCTTCTCATGCATGAGTGCACAAATTTTTCAAGTGCTTTCTCTGATCTACTGACGTGATTGAATGATTCTTTTCCTTTGATTCTGTTAATATGGTATATCACATTTATTGATTTGCTTAGGTTGAACCATCCCTGCATCCTTGGGATAAATCCTACTTGGTCATAATATATAAAGTTCTTGATGACTTGCTGCATTCTTTTTTTTTTTTTTTTTTTTTTTTCTCTGGTACTGGGAACCGAACTCACGACCTTGTGCTTGCCAGGCAGGCGCTTTGCTGCTGAGCTAAATCCCCAGCCTGCATTCTTGTTTGAAAAAAAAAATCAACGGACATGAAGAGCCAAGTAAGCACTAATGCAATTTTATTATTGGGGAGGATGTGGATACCCCACTCTCACAAATAGGCAGATCAACAAGTCAAAAAGTCAAGGGGCTGGGGATTTAGCTCAGCAGCAAAAGCGCCTGCCTGGCAAGCGCAAGGTCGTGAGTTTGGATCCCAGTACCGGACAAAAAAACAAAAAAACAAACAAACAAACAAAATACAAAAAATTGTGGTACTTTTATATAATGGAATATTACTCAGCTGTAAAGAAAGATAAACTCGAGGCTTTTTTCGGCAAATGGTCACAACTAGAGACCATACTCAGCGAAATAAATCAAACATACATGTGCAAGCACCGCATTGTTTCTCTAGTGTAAAGCCTGAAAGAGTTAATTTAATCTAGGAGATATGATAGGCATTGAGAATTGATAGGAAAGCACTCATAGGTAAAGGATAACTGGGATATGGGAAAAGAGAAGGGAAAGAAGGAGAAAGTTTGTATATATGTTTATGCAGGATAGTTAACACAGGTGTTCTACTGTCCTGTATTTCCTTGCTGAAAGAAACTGTCAGTGAGGCATTGGTTGATTAGCTTTGTATGTCTATATGTATTTCCATGAGAAACTACATTGAAGATATCAATATGTGATACAATAAGCATTGTTAATTCCCTACCACTCTGTTTGTAACTCTGTAATGTCTGTACTGATCCTATGCTATTTTGTAAAATGTTGTTGGTCTGTTAATATTTTCCTCCTTTTATTTCTAAAATTAAAAAAAACAAGTCGAAAAGTCAACAAAGAAATATTAGAATTAAACCAAGCCTGTGAATAAATGGACTTAATAGATGTCTAAAGAGTGTTCCATCCCAAAACATCAGAATACACATTTTTCTCAGCTCAGATGGGGCATTCTCCAAAATAGATCATATATTAGCTGACAAATCATGTTTAAGTGTATGTAGAGAAATTAAAATCACCCCATGCATACTATCTGACCATACCACAATGAAACTGGAAATCAACAACAAAGGAAATCACAAAACCTACACTAACACGTGGAAGATAAATAACATACTTGGGAGCAACCAATAAGTCACCAAGAAAGTTAACGATGAAGGTAAATAGTAAATACAATTAAATGATAATACTAATACAACATACTGGAACTTATGGGACACAATGAAAGCAGTCTTATGAGGGAAATTTATAGTGATGAACTCACACATCAGGAAAACAGAATGAATTCAAATGAACAACCTAGTGTTGAACCTCAAACTTCTATAAAAAGAAGAACAAATCACACCCAAGCTCATTAGAGGGAGTAAATTAATGAGCTACGAACAGAAATTAATACCGTAGAGACCAAGAAGTCAATACTCAGAATAAGTGAATCAAGAGTTGGTTCTTTAAAGAATAATTTCTATAGTTTCATTTTGGTTCATTTTTTAATCTGTGATAACTAACTTAGAACATTGAAAAGTTGTAAAATGTTATCATCCTTAGCAAATGATGACTGCAACATTTAATTGGTTATTTTGTTTTTCTTTTTCATGTACTTCTATTTCCTAGTATCTTAATATTCAACACAGTCTCTAGTGGTGATTTAGCATATATGGGGCAATTTTACTCAGATTTACCATTTTTTTACTAGAGCAATGTGATACCACTAGTGGGATATTATCCTGGAAATATTTATAACAGAAAATGATGGTTTGGTTCTGCAGTGATAAAATATTTCAAGTAATCATTGATGAAAAGCTCTTTACTTTTCAAAGTGACAAATTCTAGAAGGTCAAAGTTTCAAAGATAAAACAACTATCAAAGATAATAACGATAAAAATAATAGACACTATAAATATCAGAACCCATAGCAAAATGTGTTCTATTTATAATGTTGAATCAAGTTTAAAACTTTGGAAAGTGAAAGAGTTAGAATAGAGCATCACATCAAAGAGATATCATAACATTTCTTGGCTATTCCCTGATTACATTAAATATTTCCTAAAAGGAAAATGAAAATAGTAGTGATATAATATTCAAATTACCATAATGGAGGTAGAAATGTTGCTAATGAATTCAAGTGTTGAAATAAATACTAAGACATATGGTAGACAAAGAGCTCCATACTTAGAATGAGTGTTGCCATTTTGAGAAGTTTATGTAGCTCAGAAAATTAAGCCTAGCAGAGACATATATCTACTCAGGAGACTGTCTGGAAATCTTTCTTCCTGGCATGACAATAATACTGCAAGACTTTATTTTGCATTCCTACTCTAAGACCATAGCTACCTTCTCCCATTCTCCTATAAGTTCTCCCATTTCATTATGTCCTCTGCTAGTTCCCTAACCTCATGCTTGTAGGAAATGTATCTTCCAATAGGACCAATTCCTCAGCATTTCCTCTACATTCATTACTTACGAAGTGTGATTACTACTATGCAAAACTGTGCTAGTATTCCTCAGTCACACCCTGTCAATTTAACATATTTCTTGAAGCATTATAAGATAATTTTCCATAGTTGTTTTGTCTTGAAAGTAGGGATATCAGAGATTCCAAATGATATTTATTAACGAATGCATAAAATCTGTGTTGATCAGCCTGGCTCTCCCAGAGAGTCCCAGACTTAGATATCCGAAGTTCGTCTGCCCTGACATATTTTTCTGCAGTCATGTTGTGGTCACCAAGCCATTACACAAATTATTGCTACTTTCCCACCATATTTTCATTTCCTGTGCATTATTTTACCATCTGTAATTACAAACATTACTCATTATTTTTCTCCTCTGCATATTCACAAATAATAAAGTATATATCTCATAATAATTATTTTTTTTTTTCAGACAGGGTCTTGCTATATTGTTCAGGCTTCCCCTGTACTGAATATATAGCCCAGGCTGGCCTCAAATTTGCTGCAATCCTACTGCCTCAGCCTCATGAGTGCTGGGATTACAGGCATGCACCAGCATGTCCAGCTTCTCATAATTACTATTAACTGTGTTATACAACTTATAAATATGTCAGTTATTATCACTTTACTACTAAAAGATAATAGACAGGTTTCTGTTAACTATTCTATATTGCTAAAGTGCTGATTTCATTTTCAGAAAGTGGAGGAATATGCTTTTTTTGTGGTCCCTGGAATCTAACTCAGGATCTTGCACTTACCGGACAGGAAAAGTACCGTTGAATTACATCCCCATCAAAAGTGGAGGAATCTCAGTGCAAAAAATGGGATGGAATCAAGAGATAAGATCATAACTCTCTGGTAGTAAAAACAAATAGATTTTTGTCAACTAAGCTTCATTCATATGCTTGGCTCCCATGAACATCACTAGCACTCAAAATTTTTCTTCAAAATTTAAATAAAAGGAAAGCTTGTTAAACTCACCTAAAGACAGAAGCATTCAAATGATGCATTTACTGAAGAATTTCTTTGCTAAATTGGAAGAACTCAACAAATGCTCTGGCTTAATATTTAATAGATAGAAAAGGAACTGTCTACCAGCACCCAAGGTATATTTCATTGACTACTTTGCATGTTATAGTTTTTCCAACCTACTAAGAAAACTCAGAAATGAAAGACATAAGACTACACCTAAAACCTAACTCCTGGCACCAGTTTACATTATAAATAATGACAACAACAGTTAAGGACTTGGAAGCTCAACACTATGTATGGCATTGCCTTGGAGGATACAATTGGAGCAATTAAGTGTAAGGCAGTCCCATGTGACATCTTGGGTGTATGTAATCTTTCTAAAGCCTTGGAGAATCTGTATGATCAGCTTTACTCAATCTTAACAATTATTGCATCTTCGTCTCTCAAAGATACAAAACACAGAAATAAATAAGGAAAAATAATGCATTCAAATAGTCCAGGGATTGATACCTAACTTTGTGTTCATTTTGGTTTTTTGACTCTTGTTATGAAGGTGCATTTATGTTACTACACGTGAAAATGTATTCCTGCGTAGATAACAACTTTCCTTACATTTTCCTTTGTGAATCTGGGATATGTTGTGCAGTTTTCTTTCTCATTCAAGTATTGATTTTCTTTTGAGAAATCAATTTGTGTTTGCCTTTCAAATACAGCTAAGTGATGTTTAGATGTCTATATTTTTTTACTGCATGGAGAAAAATACAATTCTATGTTTATATTTAAATTCTTACAAAAATGTCAATTTAGGAAACAAATATTATGCTTATTAAATTTGGTAACTATCTCATCATACCTGGAAAAATGCACATAAGAATATCGCTGTCATCATGAAATGGTGTTGCAGATTAAAAGACATTTCCAAATATTGTGTTCAACAGCTATGCAGCCAAATAATCTTCTACAAGGATCAGAAGAATATGAAGAAAACAATCTCTTCAAACAACAGTGTTGCAAAATTAGATATACACATTCCTAAAACTATTGGTTGAACACATACACACACACGAACACATAAAAACACATAAACACACACACACGCACACACGCATAGGAGCATAGTCTTATTAAAACAGTAAACTTTAGTTATCTTTTGACCCTCTGAGCTCTTTGCTTTGGAACTTTTGAACTCTGCAAAAGACAAACATGTTTTCTGAACTAGTTCACTTTTGCCTCAGCAAAGTGGCTTACACTGGCCAATACAATGCTAACCATGACATAGAAGTACACTTAAGCTAACTTTTCATTTTGTACAACTTCTATTTCTGATCTCTTTATCAGAAGAAAATACTTTTTCTGACTTACTGATTCAAGGAAGACTTAGATACAGAAAGCAAAGGTAGAAAAACACTTTTAACTACAGAGGGGAGATGAGTTCACCAATCAGAGGTGACCCAATAATTTTAGTCAAAATGCTCAGATGGCTTATCAGTGGGGCTGCATAACCAATCAGTGAAAAATAAAACTATATTTTCTAATATTATGAACTTGTAAAATTCACATCATTTTTGTGCATCAGTATATAACATAACAGAATCCAGCATTGGCATAAATGATAAATTTAAATTTAGAACTGTCTGTGTTTTTTATTTTAAAGAGAAAAAAACAATAAAATAACAACAAAGACAAAAACAAAACAAAAGAAAATCAATAAAAATTATACCAAAGTATAAAAAAGTGATACCGGATTTCAAAACAAGATGATAAGATTTAACAATGATTGTTATATCACACATTATCATGTTCAACAAAGCTATTAAGATTACCAGGTTTAAGAATGTGAGATTTTAAAAAAAGAAAAAATAAGAATGTGGGATTGATTTAATAAATAAAAAGAATAAAATGCTATTGCAAAGAACTTTAGAAACTATACAGAGCTTCACTAAATAAGATGGCAGAAATTTAGTTATGCTTGTTAAATTGCATTCCATTGTTTTCAAATTTATAATACATTGAATGTAGTGATTAATTTCAATTTATGTCAAAATGTTATTGAATAAAAGAATATAATACCTTTCATGAACTTGAGATATGCTTTAAGTACTTAGATTAAACTACAGCTCCCTATGCAAGAGAAAATAAACATTTGTGTTATATTTTCTATCTGATATTTGACCAGCTATCAGGTTACTGTATTGTTTTTGATATATGTCCACTGTGATGAGGTATAAGAATGGATTATAAATAGAGCTAAATAAAAGACCAAATACAGGACACAGGAAGGAAGATCTCTAGCAAATGAAAAGAGGACTAACAGACGGAGCAAGGAGAAAGACAGAGTAGGTAAAAAAATGAAAAAAATAATAAGATGGTTACATACATATACCAACTCTCCATGATGCATATTATCATGAGGTACTGTAAATTTGTAGTAATAAAAGTTTTTTTAACAATCAAAAATGTTCCCACAGGAAGAAAAGGGAAAGAAAGAAAGAAAGAAAGAAAGAAAGAAAGAAAGAAAGAAAGAAAGAAAGAAGAAAGGAAGAAGGAAGGAAAAGAAAGAAAAGAAAAGAAAAGAAAAGAAAAGAAAAGAAAGAAAGAAAGAAAGAAAAGAAAAGAAAAGAAGGAAGGAAGGAAGAAAGGAAGAAGGAAGGAAAAGAAAGAAAAGAAAAGAAAAGAAAAGAAAAGAAAGAAAGAAAGAAAGAAAGAAAAAGAAAGAAAGAAAGAAACAAAAAGAAAGAAAGAAAGAAAGAAAGAAAGAAAGAAAGAAAGAAAGAAAAGAAGGAAGGAAGGAAGAAAGGAAGAAGGAAGGAAAAGAAAGAAAAGAAAAGAAAGAAAGAGAAAGAAAGAAAGAAAGAAAAAGGAAGAAAGAAAGAAAGAAAGAAAGAAAGAAAGAAAGAAAGAAAGAAAGAAAAAGAAAGAAAGAAAGAAAGAAAGAAAGAAAGAAAGAAAGAAAGAAAGAAAGAAAAAGAAATGAAGGAAGGAAGGAAGGAAGAAAGGAAGGAAGGAAGGAAGGAAGGAAGGAAGGAAGAAAGAAAGAAAGAAAGAAAGAAAGAAAGAAAGAAAGAAAGAAAGAAAGAAAGAAAGAAAAGAAAAGATACACAAAGAAAGAACAAGGGAAAGAATGAAGACAGACAAGCACAAACCTGAGAATCACTGGTACACTACTGTCCATAAACTTGGGATTGAATTTGGGTTTCACTGCTTCTTTTGGCGGAGGCATTTACCTAGGGCCATCTTTCTTTTGGGACCCCAGTGAATGAAGCGCATTGCTTTAGTCACCAGATCTCCACAGGCATCCCTGGCCTGGGACAGTGTGTGCTCCCTGCTTGGTATCCCTGTTTGAGGCAGCCTTCAGGAACACGGGCTATGTGGCCGTGTATCCTGCGGAGTGACACAAGGAGATTCCCGTGATCCTGTTATCTTACTAAACTGTCATGAAGAAGGTGGAGAGAAGAATATCAAAGAAGGAAATGACCTTCTTACCACACCAACTAGGGTGTGACAGCCCTATTCTCTCAGTAGTGGGAGTCCCATTCATCCTTTGCTTACTGCAGCATTTACCCGGATTCTCCACTACACACTTGGATGTGAAATTTAAAAGGCAGTTATTATAAACTATCCCTCACTTCTTTGTTTTTTTCTCAGTTTTCAAATGGTTGAAGGCCAGTTTTCCATTTGGTGGTATAAGGTTTATTATTTCAGTACTTCAAGTGTAAAAGCAATTAATGGGATAAACAGGTGACATAATTGTTTTTACTGCCTCAGGAGGAAAAGCATCCATCACAATGATATGAGGGACTATGTTATGACTAACTACATATTTCTCTGCCCTCTGAGGAAATTGCAAGAATTCCCTGATGTCTATATCTCCATAGACCAGGAGATGTATACTAATACCCAGAATTTGGCAGAGTAAGACTGTAGATTCAGCTTTCAGAGCTTTCTGCATAAGCCTTAAGATTTTGTCAGTCCAGGAAATAAAATGCCACTCTGGGGGCACGCACATTGAATTCACTTCTGCTTTGATTGCAAATCTTATGCACATTGCTATCATAAATAAGGTTGTAGATAGGGAAGTAAAAGCAGTCAGGATGTAGATTGCTATGAACCATAAGGCCTGATGGTTGTTAACCTAAGAAGACTTCTCAATCAAGGAATCAAGAGCTTCCGGTTCCAGGTCAGTTCATTTATCTTTCAAAATCTTTCATCTCAGCTGGGAAACATTGCATTCAGTTTATCTAGAATAATCTCAAGATGAAATAGTTCTCTTTTATGCTCAGGAATAACTTGATCTGTAGTCATACAAACAGGAGAGTTTCTCAATATTAATTTTCTGTGTTACACCAAGAAGGGGCAACGGAAAGAAGTCAGAGCAAATTTAAGGAGGTTCTGGGGAATTCTGAGCCCTTTTAGACCTGCTTTCATTTGAGTACAGGTCTCATTCTACCTCATTTGTGTTTATAAAATTCTTTGTAAATTGGTAAACCTTATCCTGATTTTTTAAGAGTAACTTGCATTATTGACCTAATAACTGTTCCAAGGAGACAGAAGATCGATGTTAGATATTCCTGGTGAGTTAGAATGTTTATTAAAATAGAGTGAAGAATAATGAGTGTTTTAAATATTCCACCAGCATATGTACTATTGGAAAGCAGGTGCTCCCATTGGCTGTGCTCTCCCTGAATTTGTTTGTGGTTTTTGCATTGTCATGACCTCACAGGGCTGAGTCCATAGGCTGGTACTTGTGCAAGGTAAAGATGCAGATCCAAAAAATCAGGGATGCACTTCCCCTACAGCCTCAAGTCTATATCTTTTTTCACTCTTCTTTTTTTTTTTTTTTTATTTTTTTTTTTATTTTTTTTTCACTCTTCTTTTACATCCTGACTGCTTTTACTTCCCTATCTACTTTGACACTATATCATCATAAATGAGAGACTATTTCTTATTGGTTATGCAAAAGTAATTGAAAAATCATAACAAATTAATAACAGTTGAGAGAAATGTTAATGAAAGACCTATAGAAAATATCCCAGGAGACAGTGTGGGAATCAATACAGACACAAATGCACTTACGTGAGTATCTCAGATGAAATTCTGCAACAATTGCTAAAGTGTTAGATAGAAGATAGACTAGATACACTTTCATCCTTTTCTTAAACTCTCAAATTCTATGATCATTTAATTCTTCATCATACCGAGAAAATGTGAAAAACGCAAAAGTGTAAATACTGATATTTATATTTCACCAATTGAAATGTCAAGTCACTTTTATGATGCTGATGTAATTCTTTGGAAACTAACAGGTCCTCTGTGTTTCTCTTCTGTTCTTTTTCTTCCATTTTTACTAATTACTTTCTAACTTAAAAATATATATCAGTCCTATGTTAATTATTCTAACATGATCTGACTTTTAAGAGAATGATCAATATCTATTGTTACAATGATATTCTGACAGTTTAGTAAGCATCAAAATAAGCTTGAGTCTTGATGAATCACAGACTGTGGGTCTAATTCTAGAATTTTTGATTCACACTGAAAACAGGACCTGGAGAACTTGCAGTACTGACAAATTCCAGAGAAGCCACTGCTGGAGGAAGGGGAGACACGTAGAGGAGGAGCAGCTCTATATTACTCTGTAAACAAACATATGCCAGTGTTTCCTGTTGTTTCTTTAAGTTCCATCTGCTTTCCAAGTAAAACTATTTTTCTAATCCAACAGGGATCACAATGTCACCTGTAAGAAATCAAAGCAGCATGCCGACTTTTATTCTCCTGGGATTTTCAGAATATCCACAACTTCAGGGTCCATTTTTTCTGATTTTCTTCTCCATTTACACAGTTACTGTGGTGGGAAATTTGGGCATGATTATAATCATTAAGATCAATCCCAAATTCCACACCATCATGTATTTTTTCCTTCACCACTTGTCCTTTGTAGATTTCTGTTTTTCTAGTGTAGTAACACCCAAACTGTTGGAGAACTTGGTTGTGGAGGAGAGAACCATTTCTTTCACTGGTTGTATGACGGAGTTTTCTTCTGCGTGCATTTTTGGAGTAGCACAAACCTTTCTGATAACCGCCATGGCTTATGACTGTTTTGTGGCCATTTGTAAGCCACTGCTGTACGCCGCTACAGTGTCTCAGAAGCTGTGTACCCTTCTGGTGGCCGGCTCCTATCTGTGGGGCTCACTGTGCTCGCTGATGCTGACATGTTTTCTTCTTTCACTATCTTAGCGTGAATCTAGCATCCTAAACAACTTCATGTGTGACCACTCAGCAATCGTTGCCGCCTCCTGCTCAGACCCTGATATCAGCCAGATGCTGTGCTTCATCACTGCTGCACTCAACGAGGCTGGCAGCCTGGTGACCATGCTCATGTCCTACACACTCATTTTCATCACTATTATGAGGATGGCTTCAGCGAGAGGGCGCTGGAAAACCTTCTCCACCTGCGCCTCCCACCTGACGGCCATCACCATCTTCCACGGGACTATCCTGCTCCTCTACTGTGCTCCTGATGCTACAGCGTCCTGGCTCACAGTTAAAGTGGGCTCAGTGCTCTACACGGTGGTGATTCCCATGCTGAACCCATTGATCTACAGTCTGAGGAACCGGGATGTCAAAGACACCTTCAGAAAATTTCTTTTCTCTCAAAATCTCTTCGGCATGTGACCCAATATCTTAGATTTACTATGTAATATCTAAAAAGAAAGATTTACTGTGGTGCATACATCTCAAAGACCTGTCACAGTGCAACTCATGATTCAAACAATTGGATCCATAGACATGTCATTAGCATATGTATCAGACCACATTTATGCTAATTGAGTGATGCATATTAATTGAGAAATACAGCTTTAAAACACATGTGACAAAAAATTTTTATGACCTTCAATTTTGAACAGTTTTTTGTCATATCTGTAGATTATTTTAAATACTTTCTAATGTGTTCTTTGCTAACACTGTGGTCAGGATTCCCATACTTTTGAGATGATTTTAAAAAGTGCTTCTTCTTACTGCATCTGTACGGTAACTGGTCCTTCAGTGCTCTTTTGTGGAATGCTAAACTTTACTATTAATCATGAGGTCTGTAGCCTACCATCTAGGAAAACACTTTGGTTTACCATGCACTAATACATGTCATATTTTATCTCAAATACTTGAGTACACAAAGAAGTGGAGCATCAGAGTAATAGAGTCCCAAAATGGTATCACATATGACTTCTCACGTAAATTCTAACAAACTGTGCAGTATACTTCACTTGGGAAGGGATTATTTTTAAGTGCCAATACAAAAGTCTGTCTATCCATATTGATAAAGGTCTTAACTTTTCCCGTGCAATATGTGCAATTTTAACTTTGATTAAATGAAGTGTATTATAGATATAGCCATGGATATCAAAAGTATAGATGTCTATCCTAAAATATAAGGAGAATCTTTCCAAGTGTTGTATATGCACTTATTTACTAACTCTTAAAATACAAAATAATAGGTCACCAAAAAACCTACAAAACACATTTCATGAACATTGAAAACTGGTGTTAAATGGTTGCAGTGAAAATCTAGACTACAGATTATGAGTAAATATTGGCAATATAAATGCCTGACAAAGGCTGTGTGTGTAGAACATATAAGAACCTGTGCAATTAAAGAAGACAAGTGATTGACCTACTCAAAGAATGGCTGAAATACATTAACAAATGCTCCAGAAGTGAATGTACACAAATCCTTGAGAAATGCATTTAGATGCCAAGTATTCATAAAATTCTTATCAAAACTACAGTACCATCACACCTGCAGGGCTCAAATACCAAGTATTCTAATAGTTTAAATAAATACCATATGAAATACTAAGGGTTAGTGAGAAGATGGAGCACATGAAATACTCATACATTTCAAAAGACAGTAAAAAGTGAAAGGACTCTTAAAGTAGTTTAACCATCTCATGAACTTCCAAAAAGTCTTCCTGTAAAACTCAACAATTCCATTTTGTTCAGATATTTACTAATCAGAGAGAAAATCAGATAATTTAGGAAAAAACTCTTCTCTATAATATGTGCAGTAGTATAGGGAACGTTAGCAAATAAGGAAAATGGTGTATTGGGAGATCTTGGCGACACTTTGAGCTCATTTCTTTCAAAAGTGCTTTTTTTTTCCCAAAATAAATTCTATTCTGATAGAAGATAGAAATCTGATAAAGAATAGAAATCTGTCAGGAACACAAAGGCAAGTACCACATTATCTCAGTCATGTGTGAAATATAAAACTATTTATGTAGCTGTAACCAACAGAGGAACAGGGGTAGCAAACTACTGGCTTTCAGAACCTAGGTAAGGAGGTGAAAAAGTGCATCCTCAGGTACTGAGCTCCCCTTCCATGTAAGTAGAAATTCCTACTGTGATATCACACAGTTGGATGACTATAAATAGCAATTGTTTGCTAATTCCTCAAAAGTACAAGAAAAGATTTTTTTTTATTTCAAAGAGAGTAGTAAATGAGGAACAAACAAACAAAGAAATAGAACAGTAGCAGCATACCAGTATCACAAACCTAAACAAATCAAAACAAGAACATTCAAAGTGATACAGAGTCTCAAGACAAAATAATACAAATCAACAGTAGCTGTTACATTACATACCGCTATCCTCAACTACATCGCTCAGATTACCAGATGTAACAATGAAAGATTGCTCAAACCATTATAGGGAATAAAAAAATCATTCTTTGATAAAACGTTAGAGATAATACAGAGTTTCTCTGTACAAGATGGTAGGAGTTCACCATTATAATTCCAAAGCATATTGTTACCTTCAAATCAGTTGCTCAGACCACCAGAAATAAGCATGCACAATCAATCAGAACAAAAAAAATGAATGTTTTTGCCATAATCAAGTGCAAAATGAGGAGACAAGATTGTTTACTTCATTGAACAAAGAATATATGTATTGAAATATCTCTTCATGTTGCATTGATATTCATAATTTCAGACCTTTCAAGTATGATTTAAAACAATGCATTCATTTACTGAAAATAAAACTGCCTATAGCTACATCAAGAAAATAAAGAAAATCCTTTTTTATACATGTGTTTATCATGAGGGCTGAGAAAATTGTACATTTCAAAAACGTATCTCTGCTAAGCTACAGAGTTTCATTAAAGGAGTAAAGTCAGTGGTATTCAAATTTATTTAGAAATACAAAAATTCAGAAGGGTAAAATGGAAACACAGACTGTGGTGAATCAACAACCACGGTTATCTCTCTAATCTGTGGTGGTAAATTTTAACATGATCAGCAAAACACAGGATCAAAATAAATTTTAAATGTGATTGAGACCCTCCAAAGAACTAAGGCAGTCAAATGACTCATCAATTATTATAAATCTTCAGGAAAATCCATAAGTTATAAGGAGTTGGGTGTTGGGCTGGGTATGTACCTCAGCAGCACAGTGCCTGCCTGGTAAGCACAAGTTCTTGAGTTCAATTCCTAGTACCCCCCCAAAAAAAAAAACTGAAAAAGGAGTTTAGTATCATAAACAATAAAGTGATCTGACATTGGCAAGAAATATATTTTATATTCCCACTTTCACCTGAAAATTTAAGAATACAAAGTGTGCCATGAAAAAACAAGTATATTAATGTTTATTGTATGTATAAATTATAATTAACTACTTACAATTAATTTACAATATTTAGTATTTTATGCTCAGTAGCTTTCAACATATGATATTTTTATTATGAGATGAAATATGTGATTGCTAGCTATGATACTTCTGATGATTTCACGAATCCCAGATTTTAAAAAATGTAAGAATAAACACAAAGTTTGCAAGGTAACATACAGGAGATATAACTATTACAGAAAACGTCATATAATAATATTTGTATCAAAGTCATAGTTTGAATGATCTGAGGTTTAATTTCTAATCATATTTGAAATTTAAAATTTGTTACATGATATATTATAGCAGCATGAAAAAACTGGGGGTGCAAAGTAGAGAAATAATAAATATTCATGTACCGATTTATTGAAAATTAACAGCAACGTTGCTCTTAAAGTATATAACAAACGTGGAATCAAATTTTGTGACAGAACATTTGGGTGTTGATTAATTTGCTCACAGCTTCCTTTACGTCTTTGTTCCTGAGACTGTAGATGAGTGGGTTGAGCATGGGGATGACCACTGTATAGAACACAGAGGTGACCTTGATGAGAAGCCATGAGCTTTTGGTTTTGGGGACACAATAGAGAGAGATGATGGTGCCTTGGAAAATGGTAATTGCGGTCAGGTGGGAGGCACATGTGGACAAGGCTTTGTAGAGACCCCTGCTCGAAGACATTTTCGTGACAGTGATAAAAATGATAACATAAGAAGTAAAAACAATTATGAGGCTAATTATTTCATTGAATGTTGCAAGAATGAAAAGGACCTGCTGGCTTAGGTAGGGGTCGGAGCAGGACACTGCAACTATAGCAGCATGCTCACACACAAAGTTATTGATGAACTTAATCCCACAAAAGGATACTGTCAACAAAAAGTATAGGAATATTATGGAACAGACTAGAGCCCAAGCATATGAGGCAGCTACCAACAAGGAACACAGCCTTGGGGACATCACAACTGTGTAGAGGAGAGGCTGGCACACTGCCACGAATCGGTCATAGGCCATAGCTGTCAACAGGATAATTTCTGTCACCACAAAAAAACATATAAAGAAGAACTGTGTGACACATGCTGTGAAGGAGATGGTTCTGTCTTCCACAATCAGGTTTTCTAATAGCTTCGGGGTAACCACGCTGGAGTAGCAGAGGTCCACAAAGGACAAGTGACTGAGGAAGAAGTACATGGGGGTGTGGAGCTTGGGACTGACCCTAATGATCAGGATCATGCCTAGGTTCCCCATCACGGTGATGGTGTAGAAGACCAGGAATACCAGGAACAGGGGCACCTGGAGGTCAGGGTACTCGGAGAAGCCCAGGAGGATGAAGGTGACTCCAGCTGTCTGATTTGCTTCTGTCCTGTGGAAAAAAGAGTGAAGCTCATACAAAGAAGTGAGAACCAATATTTGTAACACAAAGAGAAAAAACATTGCAAATCTTAGTTCTCCATTGAAGAAACTGGAAGAAAACTCTAGTTTCCCTCTTTTAACATTCTTTCAAGAGTTACTGCTAACTTCCATAACAGAAATACAGTGAAGAAGATATTTTAGTGAGTGGAATAATAACAAAGTCAAGAAAAGTATAAGTCGAATGCAACCTGCTGTATTTGAAATTATACAACTCAGTATTGTCTTATTGAACTGGCATCATAAAAGGGCCACTGAGATCAATGAATATAATTTTTCTGGAGAAAATACACATAATGATTACTTGATTTTAAGTAGAAAAAATAAAAGTAACAAAACTGTTTCAAAACAGGTTAGTAGGAGAGTTACACTAATTAATACATTGTATGTTTTATCTTTCTAGTAGTTATTCAGAGTAGAAGACATAGGCATGATATCTTGTCCCAAAAACATTAGCACCATCCTTTCTTTAAATGAACTAAGACAGAATAACTACATTACTAACTTAACTATTTTACATACAAATATATTTTTCTTTTTCCCTTCCTTCCTTTCCACTTTCCCTCATCACAGAGTTTCTTTGCTTAAATAAATTCTTTCCAATACAACATATCTATTTTATATCTTGGACCTTATTTACTCATTCAGTTTTTTCACACTAGTGAGACAGTATGATGTTTACACCTGTAGGTCTGATTTATTTCAATTGTGATTATGATCTCCAGTTGTTTCAATTTAGGCTTCTTCATGGTGGACTTCCTTTATGGTACTCCCATATATATATATATAAAGCAACATTCTTTTTTGCCCATTCTTCTGCTGATAGGCCTTTGCATTGTTTCCAAGAATTAGAGATTACAAATTATACTGCTATAAACAGTGGTGCACATATAACACTGTGGTACGATTTTTTAATTCTTCTGGGAAGATACACAGAAGGGAAATAGCTGGGTCGAATTGGACCTCTGATCCTAATTTTTTGAGGAATCTCCACACTGATTTTCACAGCGCTTGAACCAATCAATCTAAACTCCCAACAAAAGTGGAGAGGGTTCCTTTCTTTGCATAGTCCCTACCGTATTTGTTATTGGTTGATTTCTTGATGATAGCCATTCTTTCTGGGGTGAGATGAGATCTCAGTATGTTTGTAATTTACATCTCTTAAATGACCAAAGATGTAGAATGTTTTCTCATGTATGTATTTGGTATGTTTCTTCATCTGAGAAGTATGTATTCATATCAGATGTCCATTTTTGCATTCAGTCTTTGAATTTGGGGGGCCTGATTTTTTCATTTCTTTATATGTTTTACATAAAATTCTTTGTCTGAGGGACTGGTCGTAAATTTTTCCTGTTCTGTGGGTTGTTTCTTCACTGTTAGTGACTTCTTTTTTTTTGTTTTGTTTTTGTTTTGTTTTGTTTTGTTCTGTTTGGTTGTTTTCTGGTGCCGGGAATTGAACTCACAGTCTTGCGCTTGCCAGGCAGGCGCTGTGCTGCTCAGCTAACTCCCCAGCCCACGGAAAGCTTTTTAGTAAAGTGAGATCCTACTTGTTGATTCTTCATAATAGTTCCCTTGTAGTCAGGATTTTGTTCATGAAGTCTCTGCTTACACCTATCTCTTTGAATTTTCTTCCTAGTTTCTCTTCCACTAAAATTAGTGTTCCTATTGTAATACCGAGATGGTTGATCTACTTTGACTTTAGTTTTGTGCATGGTGATAGACATGGGTCTGGTTTTATTCCTCAGCATGTGGGAAGCCAATTTTTCCAGCACCCTTTATTAAGGAGTCTGTCTTTCTTCAAGTGAACATGTTTAGCCCTTTGTCAAAGATAAGGTGGTTGAGTGTGTTTAGGGTTGTATTTCCATTTTCTCTCCTGTTCCACTGATCTCTGGGCCTGTTTTTGCCAATACCACGCTGATTTATTTCACAGTAGCTTTGTAGTATAATTTCATGTCAGGGGTTAGGTTACTCCCACACTTGCCTTGGATCCCTAGAATTGTTTTTGCAATTCTACATCTCTTCTAGTTCCAAATGAATTTTAGGAGTATTTTCTCCAGGTCTGTGAGGTACGCTAGTGGCATTTTGATTGGGATTTCATTAAACCTCTATAGCAGTTTTTGGGTTATGGCCATTTTCACTATCCTGGTTTCTCCTGTCTTAGAGCAATGGATGTCTTTCCATTTTCTGATATCCCCTTTGATCTCCTTTTTCGGTTCTGTGATTTTCACAGTACAGATCTTTAACATCCTTTGTTAGATTGATTGCTAAGTGTTTCACTTTTAAAGATGTTATTGTGAAGGTATATTTTCCTTAGCTCCTCTTTCTGCTAGTTTGCGGCTTGTGTAGAGGAATGCTATAGAGTTCTGAGTGTTGATTTTGTATCCCACTACATTGCTGAATTGGGATATTAAATATGTAAGTTTTTAAGTGAAGTTTTTTGGATCTTCTATGTAGAGTATCATGCCATCAGTAAATAAGGATAATTTAATTTCTTGCTTTACTATATCTGTTCCTTTTATTTTTTTTCTCTTGTCTAATTGCTCTGGCTAATTTTTCAAGAACTATATTGAATAGGAGTGGTGATAGTGGACCTCCTGGTTTTTCCTGATTTTAGAGTGAACGCTTTCATTTTTTGACCATTTAATATGATGTTATCTGTTGGTTTGTCTAGATGGCTTTCATTAGATTGAGATAAAGACAATCTATTTCAAATTTCCGTAAGGTTTTTTACCATGAATGGGTGTTCCACTCTTTAATACTTTTTCTACATCTATTGATGTGAGCATGTGATTTTTTGGTTCAATTAATATAGTATAGTATATTTTTAACTGCTTATATTGAGCCATTCCTGCATCCTTGGGATAAATCCTACTTGGTCATGATGTATAGACTTCATGATGATTTTTCTGCATTCTGTTTGAAAACAAGTATTAAAGGACATGAAATTTCAAACATGCACAAATGCAATTGTTGGGGGGCAAATAAATCAACTAGACAAAAAACAAACAAATGTTAGAATTAAATGAAGTCTTTGAACAAATGGACTTGGTAAGTATCTAAAGAGCACTCCACCCCAAAACATCAGAATACACATTCTTCTCAGATCACATAGGATGTTCTCCAAAATAGAACTTGTATTAGCTGACAAAATATGTTTAAGTAAATGTAGAGGAATTAACCTCATCCTGTGCATACTATCTGACCACAGAGCAATGAAACTGGAAATCAACAACAAAGAAAATCACAAAAACTATATTAACACATGGAAGATAAATAAAATTCTTGTAAAAAACCAATGAATCACAGAAGAAATTAAAGATGAAATTAAACAGCATATACAATTAAATCATAATGCCAAAACAACATAATGGAAATTATAGGACATGATGAAAAGTCTTTCAAAGGAAAATTATAGTGATGAACACACACACCAGGAAAACAGAACGAGCTCAGATAAACAACCTAATGTTGAACTCAAACGTCTGTAAAAAGACAAACAAATCAAACTCAAATTGCATAAAAGGGAGGAAATTATAAAGAGAAGAGAAGAAATGAATGCGATAGAGACCAAGTAAGTACACAGAATCAGTGAATCAAAACTTGGTTCTCTGAAAGAATAAATAAAATTGATAAATGATTGGCCAAGCTCACCAAATAAAGAAAGAAAAAACATAAATTCAAGCAATTAGGATTGAAAAGGGGAAAATTACAATAGATCCCACAGAAATCCAGGAGCTCAACAATACCTACTATGAGAAACTATATTCTAATAAGATGGGAAATCACAAGAAATACACAGATTCCTAGACACAGTCAAATGTCCAAAACTAAATCAAGAAGATTAAATTTCGAAATAATCTGATATCAGCCCATGAAATTGAAAATGTAAATAAAAATTTATGAGCAAAGGAAAACCCAGACCCTGACAGATAAACTGTTGAAATAGGAAAGAAATTTAGAGAACTAATGCCACTAAAGCTGAAACCCCTTAAACAAATCAAAATGGAAGCAATACTTCAAAAATCATTTCTGCAAACAAGTATTACCCTGATTTCCAAACCAGAACATAGCACCACCAAAAACAGAAAATATAGGCCAATCTCCCTAGTAAACATAGATGCAAAAATCCTTAATAACCTATATTGATATTTATATTTTCTTTGATTTATTTTTTATCTGTGACAACTAACAGGACATTAAAAAGTTGGAAATGGTGTCACCTTTACGAAACGGTGACTGCACATTTTCTGGGTTTTTTGTTTTTCCTTTCCATGTTCTCCTATTTCTAGTAACTTAATATTCAGCACATTCTCCAGTGGTGATTTAGCATATATGGACCAGTTTTACTCAGATTTATCAATTTTTACAATAGTAATGTGATATTGTGAGTGGCATGTTTCATTATTCTGAAAATATTTGTCAGAGAAAATTATGTGCAGTGTCTGCAGTGCTAAAGCATCTCAAGTAATCATGAATGAAAATCTCCTGATTTTTCCAAGTGGCAAATTCTGAAGGTCAACATGTCCATGAAAATAATTCACAATGTAAGCATCTTAGACTGTAGTAAAAAGTGCTCTACTTACAGCTTTGAATCAACTCGAAAGCTTGCTACAGCACAGGAGTTAGAATAGAGAATCATATGAAAGAGATATCATAACATTTCTTGGCTCTTCCCTGATTGCATTAAATATTTCCTAAAGGGAAAATTCAAATAGTACTGACATAATATTCAAATCACCATGGTGGAGCTACACATGTTGCTACTGAATTCAAGTGTTAGAATGAATGCTATGTAATATGGTAAACAAAGAGCTTCTTACTTAGAATGAGAGTTGCCATTTTGAAAAGTTTATGTAGCAGAGAAAGTTGGGCCCAGCAGAAACGTATACCCAGAGAGCAACATGTCTGGGAACCCTTTTTCCTGACACGATGGTAGCACTGCGAACCTTCCTTCTGGATTCCTACTTGAAAATCCCACCTACCTTCTCCCATTCTCCTGTAAGTTCTCCCCTTACATTCTGTCTTCTGCTCATTCCCCCGGCCTCATGCCTGCAGCAAATGTATCTTCCAATAAGAAGGATTCCTCAGTATGTCCTCTGCATCAATTATTTACATAGTATGATTGCTGCCATGCAAACAATGCTCAGATTCCTCAGTCTCACTCCTGTCAATTTAAAATATTTCTTGCAGTATCATGCGGTAAATTTCCACAGTTGTTTTGTCTTTTATTTAGAGACATCAGAGATTCCAAATGCTGTTTAGTAATGAATGCATAAAATTTCTGGTGCTCAGCCTGGTTCTCCCAATGTATCCCAGACTTGGATGTCCAAAGTTCATTGGACCTGATATAGTCTTCTCCAGTCATGTTGTGTTCACCTAGATGTTACATGAATTATAGTTACTTTCCCACCATATTCTCATTTTATGGGCATGCTTTTAACATCCACTATTATACATATTACTCATTATTTTTCTCCTCTGCATATTCACATATAGCAAAGTACACATCTCATAGTTACTGTTTTTGAGACAGGATCTTGTACTTTTAGGCTGTCCCTGAACTAAATATTTAGACCAAGCTGGTCTCAAACTTGCGGTGATCATCCTGCCTCTGTGTCTGCCTCTGGAAGGCTGGGATTACAGGTGTGTGCCACCACATCCAGCTTCTCATAACTAATATTAACTGCTTTCTACAATTTATAAATATGCCCATTGTTATCACTTTCCTCCTAAAAGATAAAAGACAGATTTTTGTTAATTATTCTGTGTTTCTAAAGTGTTGATTTCATTTTTGAGAAATTGGAAGAATCAACATGAAAAACAAGGACAGAATCAAGAGATTAGATCATAGCTCCTGGTTGTCAAAATAAATCGATTTTGGTCAAGTAAGTTTAAGCCATGTGCTGGGCTCCCATGAACATCACTAGAATTCAAAAATTTTTTGCAAAATTTAAATAAAAGAAAAACTTGTTAAACTCACCTAAATATAGAAGCAGTCGAATGATACATTTATTAAAGAATTTCTTTGCTGAGCTTAATGAACTCAACAAATGCTCTGGCTTAATATTTAACTGATAGAAATGGACCTGGCTACCAGCATCCAAGGTAGATTTCATTGACTATTTTGCATGTTACATTTTCTCCAAGCTACTAAGAAAATGCAGAAATGAAAGACATAAGATACACTTAAAACCTCACTCCTGGCACCAATCTATGTTATAAATAATGACAACAAGAATTAAGAACTTCGAAGCTCAACACTATCAGTGGTGCTGCCTCAGAGGGTACAATTTGAGCTATTAGGGGTAAAGCAGTCCCATGGGCCATCTTAGTTGTTTGTTATTTTTCTAAAGCCTTGGAGAATCCGTAGGATCAGCTTCTCACTGTGTTAACAATTATTGCATCTTCATATCTCAAAGATACAGAACACAGAAATAAACAAAGAAAAAATAATGTATGAAAATTGTCCAGGGAATGATACTAAGTCCACACTGATTTTGTTTCTTTCACTCTTGTTATGAAGGTGCATTATGTTACTATATGTCAAAATGTATTCCTGCATAGATAAAAACTTTCTCTATGTTTTCCCTTGTGAATCTCGGATATGTTGGAGTTGTTTTCTATTTTGTGTTGGTTTTCTTTTGTGAAATCAATTTGTGTTTGCCTTTCAAATATAGCTAAGTGATGTTCCGATGTCCATATTTTTTACTGCATCCAGAAAAGTACGATTATATGTTTATTTCTCAATTCTTATGAAATTGTCAATTTAGGGAACAAATAGTATGTTTATTAAATTTGGTAACTAACTCATCATACCTGGAAAAATGCATAGAAGAATATCACTGTCATAATGAAACAGTGCAACAGAAGCGAAATACATTTCTAAACAGTGGGTACCAATATCCATGCAGTCAAATAATCTTCTACAAGGATTATAAGAATATGAGAGAAAGAATCTCTACAAACAATGGTGTTGCAAAATTGGATATACACACTCCCAAAACTATTGGTTGAACACACACATATGCACAAACGTACACACACACACCAACACATACACACACAGGAACATAGACTTACAGTTATCAAAACATTGAACTTTTGTTTTCTCTTGTCCATCTGTCTATGCTTTTTGCTATGAAACTTTTAAACTCTACAATATACAGAAATACTTTCTGAACTAATCACTTTTGGTTAAGCAAAGTGGCCTGCATTGGCCAATACAATGTAAACCATGACATAGAAGCAGGCTTGAGCTACATTTTGATTTTGTACAACTTGGGATTCAGCTCTTTTCATCAGAGGAAAATACTTTATCTGACTTATTGATTCAAGGAGGACTTAGATGCAGAGAGCAAAGCTACCAAAACACTTTGAACTACAGAGTGGAGATCAGTTTACCAGTCAAAGCTGACCCGATAATGTTGGTCAAGATGCTCAGACTGCTTATCAATGGGGCTACATAACCAAGCAGTCAAAAGTAAAAGTATATTATCTAACATTATGAACTTCTAAAATTTCACATTACTTTTGTGCAGCAATATATGACATAACAGAATCCAACATTGCATAAATGACAAGTTTAAATCTAGAATTATCTGTGTTTTTTATTTTAAAGAGAAAAAACAATAACAAAATAACAATAAGAAAGACAAAAACAAAACAAAAAAAACACAATACAATGATACCAGAGTATAAAAGATATGACACCAGATTTCCAAACAAGATGATAGGAATTAACAAACATTGCTATATTACACATTGTTATGTTCGACGAAGCTGTTAAGATTATCAGATTTAAGCACGCAAGATTGATCAATAATTAAAGAGAATAAAAAGTAATTAAAAAGATCATTAAAAATTATTCAGAAATTGCCATGTGTTTTGTGTTTCTCTCATGTTTTCTGTCTTTCAAGAGATTTGACTGACAAAGAAAATATCTGTATCTTTATGGTACACAACATGAAGTTTTTATTTACACTATATATGCAATGTTAAATAATACCACAGTCAAGCTAAACAGCACGTTCATCACATAGTTACTTATTTTCTTAATGAAATCACTGAGATCTACCTGTAGAATATTACAAGATACAATATATCACAACAATGGCAGTCACCACTTCATGCAATTGGTTTCCAGAACTTACTCATCTTTTTTTTGTTTGTTTGTTTTTGTTTTTGTTTTTTTCCGGTACCGGGAACCGAACTCACGACCTTGCACTTGCCAGGCAGGCGCTTTGCCGCTGAGCTAAATCCCCAGCCCCCCCTTACTCATCTTTTAATGGAATATTTTTTACCAATATCTTCTCCTCCTCTCCACCTACTTTCTGCAGCAGTTCTGGAAGTTCCCTTTCGTGAGTATTTTCCTGAGATATGGTCAATATATGGTGAAAGCTGATGCCAATTGCCATCCGAAGGAAAGGCAATCTCAGAAACACATTAGGATGGGCCCTTATCCACCTTATTCACCACATCTGGAACTGTGAAATTGCTGGCTCTTCAAAAAAGTCCATATGACCATACAAGGTAATTACTTGGAGTTGATTCACAGAATCTAATTTCCCTTGACAGTACAAAGGACACAAAAGAGGACTTGTGTAGAAAGTGGCAAGAAAGTTGAACTAAGTCAGATGAAGTACTTCCAGAGCATTAACACCAACATGTAGTTTACTGCATGGAAATATGTTTAAATTTACAATTGATTTTTATTTTGCAGCATACCTTGTATATAGGTATACTGTTTTCTTCACTCGTTCTTCTGCCAATGGACATTTAGGTTCTTTTCAAATCTAGGTTTTTTCTAAATAATGCTGCAATGAATATAGGAATGCAGATCTCATGGACTGTTGATAGAATTCCCTCTGTGTACCAGATAGTGAGACCGTCAGACAGTTCGGGGTTTGATTTTTGAAGAACTGCCATATTGTTTTCCATAGTAATTGTTGAAGTTTGTGTTTCCACCAGAAGTGCACATGGTTTCCCTCTCTCCACCACCTTGCCAGCGCTGCCATTTTGGACATCTGCATAATGACCAAATTGACGCTGGTAACGTGGTGTCTCAGTACACTTCTGGTTTACATTTCCCTGATGACTGATGACATTAAAATATTTTAATATCACTGGCAACTATGCACATATCTTCTTCAAAAATTGTCTATTCACATATTCTATCCATTTAAAAAATTTTTTCTTAAGTTATGTAAGTTCAGTTATTAACATATTAACAATTAAGTATTTATTGCTCGTAATATGTAAGATCCAAAAATATTTTCTCCCATCACATAGGATGCCTTTCTATTTTTTATTATTTCCTTTGCTATCAGAAACTTTCACGTCAAACTAATCCTATAGATTTATTTTTGCTCTTGTTACTTGAGCCTCTGGTGCCACATTCACAAAATCACTTTGAGTCTAATGTTGTATTAGTCAGCCCTCCCATGGCGGGGACACAGTAACTGACACCCACAATTTAAAGGGAAAGCAGTATAAATTAGCTCATGGTTTTGGAATTCAGTCCATGATGAGCTAGCAAGCCCCAAGGCAGGAACATTCTGCTGAGTGGAGTGCAGACTATGGGCACAGTTTTCAAGAGAAAGGGCCAGGGAACAGATGTACCACCAAAGTCGGGCTTCTGCCACCCACACAGACACATCAAGAAGTTCACTCCATCCATCTCCTGGGCAGCTCCAAGCCAACCAAGTGGACACAAAGAAGCTTTGCTTTCACAGACGTCAAGCACCTGACCAACCCCTCTCCCAGGTTTCTTGGAAAAGCAACACAAAGAGAAGAACTGTTATGCAAAGAACCTGGTTTTCCACTGTCAGTGACCAACAGATCACTAGGTCTCCTCCCTCTCTGATTTCATAAAGTCTGAAATAGTAGAAGCATGGGTAAGTACCCCTCTCCGTCAAAACATTAACTCTCAGAGAAATGCAGGTCAAAAGCAGAATGACATCATAAGAATCGATAGTGGTCCAAGACTATGAACAAGTGGAAAGTTGGAGATAATACTTCAGATGATTTTACATATCTGAGATTTCAAAAATATAAAATTGCACTCAAAATTTACCACATCAGCACATGGGACGTATACTAACACAGAAAACTGGTATAATAATATTAGAATCAAAGACACAATTTGAATGGTTGGAGGAATAATTTTGTATAATATTTATAATGTAAAATTTATTATATCCAATACTAGCAAGAACAAAATTTGGGATGCAAGGTAGTGATATAATAAGCATTCAGGCACAAATTTATAAAAAATTAACAGCAATATTGCTCTCAAAATATGTAATAAACCTGGAATCAAATTTTGTGACAGAACAATTGGATGTTGATTAATTTGCTCACAGCCTCCTTTACCTCTTTGTTCCTGAGACTGTAGATGAGCGGGTTCAGCATGGGGATGACCACTGTGTAGAACACAGAGGCGACCTTGATCAGAAGCCATGAGCTTTTGCTTTTGGGAACACAATAGAGAAAAAGGATGGTGCCGTGGAAAATGGTAATGGCGGTCAGGTGGGAGGCACACGTGGAGAAGGCTTTGTAGAGACCCCTGCTCGAAGACATTTTCGTGACAGTGATAAAAATGATAATATAAGAAGTAAGAACAATTATGAGGCTACTTATTTCATTGAATGTTGCAAAGATGAAAAGGACCTGCTGGCTTAGGTAGGGGTCGGAGCAGGACACTGCAACAATGGCAGCATGCTCACACACAAAGTTGTTGATGAACTTAATCCCACAAAAGGATAACATCAACAAAAAGTATAGGAATATTAAGGAACAGACTAGAGCCCAAGCATATGAGGCAGCTACCAACAAGAAACACAGCCTTGGGGACATCACAACTGTGTAGAGGAGAGGCTGGCACACTGCCACGAATCGGTCATAGGCCATCGCGGCCAACATGAATGTTTCTGTCACCACAAACACACATGCAAAGAAGAACTGCGTGACACATGCTGTGAAGGAGATGGTTCTGTCTTCCACAATCAGGTTTTCTAGTAGCTTCGGGGTAACCACGCTGGAGTAGCAGAGGTCCACAAAGGACAAGTGACTGAGGAAGAAGTACATGGGGGTGTGGAGCTTGGGACTGACCC
>NW_004955511.1:446399-508832 GCF_000276665.1 Chinchilla lanigera | reverse complement strand
ACCGGGAACCGAACTCACGACCTTGCGCTTGCCAGGCAGGCGCTTTTGCTGCTGAGCTAAATCCCCAGCCCCTTGTCCACCTACATTCTGAAGCAGTTCTGAAAGTCCTATTTCAAGAGAGTCTTTGTGAGATATGATCAAAATATGCTGAAGGATGATGTGAAGAGCTACCCAATGGAAAGGCATCCTCATAAACACAATAGAGTGTATCTGTGTCCACCATATTCACCAACTCTTGAACTGTGCAATTTCTGGCTCTCCCACAAAATGAAAATAACCATAGAAGGTAATATTTTGAATTGATTTGGGAAATCAAATTTTCCATGGCAGTGCAACTGATGACCCAAAAGTGGGCTCCTAGAACTACTTCAGAAAGTAGCAGGCATGATGGAATAATTCAGATGCAGTACTTTCAAGGAATTAGTGGTAATATGTAGCTTACTCTAATGAAACATTTCTAAATATAAAAATAGATCTGTATTTTCCAGCATAACTTGTATATCAGTATACAGTTTTCTTTACACATTCTTTGTGTTGCAGGCAGCTGAGTTGGACAGAAATATTATAGCAGTCAGATAGGACTAGGCCCTCAAAGGAGCCAATAAAAGACAAGATTTCTTCCCACTGAGGGAGAAACAGGAGCTTCTTCTGTGGGCCGGACATGAAGAACAAGAGAAAACAAATGCACCCACATACCTCCCTAGGGATAGACATCAGGGATGGATATTCTAAATAGGTATCCATCACCTTGAAAAAGCCAGGAAGAGTCACTAAACCAACCCCCTACAGGAAAAGACCCCGTTCAGTATTCATATCTGCTTGCTACATGAATCACTTCCCCATTTAATCCTGATTTAATCAGTTTTACCTCAGCAATTATGCCTGTAATCTTATGGGTTGATAGATTTGTCCCACCTCATGCCCTCCTTGGGATTTCCCATTTTTTCCCCACCTTGGTCCCATCTCACCTCTTTGTTTATTTTATAAAATCCTTAGGAAAGGCAGTGTCGTTGGTCACCCACTAGAGTGTCCTTCTGTCCCTCTTTCAGACAGAAGCTTTCTTTCCCTCAATAAATATATTCTGCTGTTAACCTGCCTTGTTCCTAAAATACATTGTTCGATTTGACAGAACATGATCTTCTCCCAGATATCTTTCAGGTAGGGAGTTTCTTACCCCTGTACCACTGGATTTTTATGAATAATGTTGGAGTGAAGGTGGGAGTGCAGGTCTGTTTGACTCTTGATTGAATTTCTTTCGGGTACCTGAAAGCAGGAACCTCAGATAGCTCTGTGTTTAACTTTTGATGAAATGCCATAATGTTTTCCATAGTAACTGTAAAAATTTACATTTCTATACGCAGCACACAAGGGTTTCCTCCTCTCTACCACCTTGCCAGCACTGCCATCTTGGACTGCTCTCTAGTGACCAAATTGGCATTGGAAACACAGTGTCTCACTTTACTTTTGGTTTGCATTGCCCTGATGATTAATGACATCGGACACATTTTAATATAGCAGGTAATTAGGTGCATATCTTCTCTGAAAAGTGTCTACTTACATATTTTATCCATTTTTAAAGTGTATTTGCTTCAGATTGAATAAGTTTAGTTGTTAATATATTAATAATTAACTTATTCATTACTCGTAATATATAAGATCTAGACAAATTTTCTCCCACCCCATGGGATTCATTTCCTTTTTTATGGCATCCTTTGCTATCAGAAACTTTCAGATCAAATTAATCCCACAGATTTATTTTTGCTTGTGTTACTTAAGCCTCTGGTGTCACATTCAAACGTCACTTTGAGTCTAATGTTGTATTGGTCAACCCTCCCACTGCTGGGACACAGTAACTGACACCCACAGTTTCAAGGGAAAGAGGTTTACAGTACACGGTCTTGCAATTCAGTCCATGACAGGTTAGCTAGACCCAAGGCAGGAACATTCTGCTGAGTGGAGTGCAGCCCACAGGAACATTATCCAAGAGGAAAAGACCAGGGAGCAGATGTAACCCCCAAGTCGGGCTTCCATGACCCACACAGCCACACCAAGATATCGGCTCCACCCATCTCCTGGGCAGCTCCAAGCCAAACAAGTGGACACAATGGAGCTTTGATATCACACACATCAAACAGCTGACCCCCAGGTTTCCTTTCAGTAGAAGAGATGAAGAGAAGAACCTTTAGACAATAACAGGTTTTACAACGTCAGTGACCAACAGATCACCAGATCTCCCTTTCTGTTCTCTTAACGTCTTAATTGGGAGAAGAATGAACAAGCAGTTCTCTCCAGGGAAACATCAAAATGGGCAACAGATATATCAAAAATGCTAATGATTAACCATCAGAGAAATACAAGACAAAACTCAAATGACACAATAAAAACTATATCTCAAGTGGCCCAAGAATGTGAAGAAGTGGAAACATTGGAACGTTGTCGGAGATCAGGCTGATTTCTAGAGTCATTACGGAAAACAGTATTCAGGGGCCTCACAGCATGACAATTATAATTACCACATGACCTAGCCTATCGTCTACAGCCATTGAAAAAGAAATCCATATGCCTAAGAATCATACGTGTCACGGTGTTTATTGCAGCAGTCTTCACAATAGCCAAGACTTTTAAATACCCCAAAGTGTGTATCAAATGATGAATGGTTGAAGAAAAATAAATTCTATTCTGATAGAAGGTAGAAATCTGATAAAGAATAGAAATCTGTCAGGAATACAAAGGCAAGTACCACATTACGTCAGTCATGTGTGAAATATAAAACTAGTTATCTAGTTGTAACCAACAGAGGAACAGGGGTTGCAAACTACTGGTTTTCAGAACCTAGGAAAGGATGTGAAAAAGTGCATCCTCAGGTACTGAGCTCCCCTTCCACGTAAGTAGAAATTCCTACCGCGATATCACACAGTTGGATGACTATAAATAGCAATTGTTTGCTAATTCCTCAAAAATATAAGAAAAGATTTTTTTTTATTTCAAAGAGAGTGGTAAATGAGAAACAAACAAACAAACAAAGAGAACAGTAGCAGCATACCAGTATCACAAACCTAAACAAATCAAAGCAAGAACATTCAAAGTGATACAGAGTCTCAAGACAAAATAATACAAATCAACAGTAGCTGTTACATTACATACCGCTATCCTCAACTACATCGCTCAGATTACCAGATGTAACAATGAAAGATTGCTCAAACCATTATAGGGAATAAGAAAATCATTCTTTGATAAAACACTAGAGATAATACAGAGTTTCTCTGGACAAGATGGTAGGAGTTCACCATTGTAATTCCACTGCATAGTGTTATCTTCTAATCAGTTGCTCAGACCACCAGAAATAAGCATGCACAATTGATTAGAACATGAAAAAATTGAATGTTTTTGCCATAATCAAGTGTAAAATGAAGAGACAAGATTGTTTACTTCATTAAACAAAGAATATATGTATTCAAATATCTCTTCATGTTGCATTGATATTCATAATTTCAGACCTTTCAAGTATGATTTAAAACAATGCATTCATTTACTGAAAATAAAACTGCCTATAGCTACATCAAGAAAATAAAGAAAATCCTTTTTTATACATGTGTTTATCATGAGGGCTGAGAAAATTGTACATTTCAAAAACGTATCTCTGCTAAGCTACAGAGTTTCATTAAAGGAGTAAAGTCAGTGGTATTCAAATTTATTTAGAAATACAAAAATTCAGAAGGGTAAAATGGAAACACAGACTGTGGTGAATCAACAACCACGGTTATCTCTCTAATCTGTGGTGGTAAATTTTAACATGATCAGCAAAACACAGGATCAAAATAAATTTTAAATGTGATTGAGACCCTCCAAAGAACTAAGGCAGTCAAATGACTCATCAATTATTATAAATCTTCAGGAAAATCCATAAGTTATAAGGAGTTGGGTGTTGGGCTGGGTATGTACCTCAGCAGCACAGTGCCTGCCTGGTAAGCACAAGTTCTTGAGTTCAATTCCTAGTACCCCCCCAAAAAAAAAAACTGAAAAAGGAGTTTAGTATCATAAACAATAAAGTGATCTGACATTGGCAAGAAATATATTTTATATTCCCACTTTCACCTGAAAATTTAAGAATACAAAGTGTGCCATGAAAAAACAAGTATATTAATGTTTATTGTATGTATAAATTATAATTAACTACTTACAATTAATTTACAATATTTAGTATTTTATGCTCAGTAGCTTTCAACATATGATATTTTTATTATGAGATGAAATATGTGATTGCTAGCTATGATACTTCTGATGATTTCACGAATCCCAGATTTTAAAAAATGTAAGAATAAACACAAAGTTTGCAAGGTAACATACAGGAGATATAACTATTACAGAAAACGTCATATAATAATATTTGTATCAAAGTCATAGTTTGAATGATCTGAGGTTTAATTTCTAATCATATTTGAAATTTAAAATTTGTTACATGATATATTATAGCAGCATGAAAAAACTGGGGGTGCAAAGTAGAGAAATAATAAATATTCATGTACCGATTTATTGAAAATTAACAGCAACGTTGCTCTTAAAGTATATAACAAACGTGGAATCAAATTTTGTGACAGAACATTTGGGTGTTGATTAATTTGCTCACAGCTTCCTTTACGTCTTTGTTCCTGAGACTGTAGATGAGTGGGTTGAGCATGGGGATGACCACTGTATAGAACACAGAGGTGACCTTGATGAGAAGCCATGAGCTTTTGGTTTTGGGGACACAATAGAGAGAGATGATGGTGCCTTGGAAAATGGTAATTGCGGTCAGGTGGGAGGCACATGTGGACAAGGCTTTGTAGAGACCCCTGCTCGAAGACATTTTCGTGACAGTGATAAAAATGATAATATAAGAAGTAAAAACAATTATGAGGCTACTTATTTCATTGAATGTTGCAAGAATGAAAAGGACCTGCTGGCTTAGGTAGGGGTCGGAGCAGGACACTGCAACTATAGCAGCATGCTCACACACAAAGTTGTTGATGAACTTAATCCCACAAAAGGATACTGTCAACAAAAAGTATAGGAATATTATGGAACAGACTAGAGCCCAAGCATATGAGGCAGCTACCAACAAGGAACACAGCCTTGGGGACATCACAACTGTGTAGAGGAGAGGCTGGCACACTGCCACGAATCGGTCATAGGCCATCGAGGCCAAGAGGAAAGTTTCTGTCACCACAAAAAAACATATAAAGAAGAACTGTGTGACACATGCTGTGAAGGAGATGGTTCTGTCTTCCACCATCAGGTTTTCTAGTAGCTTCGGGGTAACCACGCTGGAGTAGCAGAAGTCAACAAAGGACAAGTGACTGAGGAAGAAGTACATGGGAGTGTGGAGCTTGGGGCTGACCCTGATGATCAGGATCATGCCTAGGTTCCCCATCACGGTGATGGTGTAGAAGGTCAGGAATACCAGGAACAGGGGCACCTGGAGGTCAGGATACTCGGAGAAGCCCAGGAGGATGAAGGTGACTCCAGCTGTCTGATTTGCTTGTGTCCTGTGGAAAAAAGAGTGAAATTCATACAAAGAAGTGAGAACCAATATTTGTAACATGAAAGAGAAAGGAACATTGAAAATCTCAGATCTCCTTTAAACAATTTGGCAGAAAATTCTAGTTTCCCTCTTTTAATATTATTGCAAGAGTTACTGCTAACTTCTGTAACAGAAATGCAGTGAAGAGATGTTTTAGTGAGTGGAACATATCAAAGTCAAGAAAGGAATAAGAATGCTGCATACTGTATTTGAAATTATAGAACTCAAAATTGTCTTATTCACCTGTCTTCATAGAAGGGCCACTGAGATGAGTGAAAATGCCTTTGCTGAAGAAAATACATGTAATGATTACTTTGATAAAGAGAAAACAATAAAAGTAACAATAAAACAGAGTTTCGGAACAAGTTAGTAGGAGAGTTACACCAGTTAATATATTGTTTATTGTTGTATTCTTAGTAGTTATTCAGAGTAGATGATACAGGCATGATATCTTGCCTGAAAACTATTAGCAAAAGATTTTCTTTTCAAGGAACTAAGAGAAAATAGCTGTAACTATCTTATGTATAAATATATAAGTTTTTCTTTTTCCCTTCCTTCCTTTTCCCATCACAATTTGTCTTGTCGTTTGAACTGTTTCTTCCCTATTCACAATATCTATTGTATGTCTTGGACCTTATTTATTCCTTCAGTTTCTCACACTAATGAGACAATATGATGTTTACACATGAGTCTGATTTATTTCACTTATGAGTATGGTCTCGAGTTCCATTCACTCACCTATCAATGTCTCCCATTTATCATACTTCAATGGTGAGTAGTGCCCAAGATTTAGATGTTGCAAATATTATTACCATGAATACAGGTGATCATTTGATTTTCATCTTTGTTTCTGATAATATGGTATACTATGTTTATTGATTTGCATGTTTTCAATCATCCCTGTGTCTTTGGGATAAACCCTACTGGGTAATGTTGTATAGTCTTGTTAGTAATTTGCTGCATTCTGTTCAAAAATAAACATTAATGACATGAAAAACCAATAAGAAAAAAGAAAAAAACCAAAATAAGCATTTACACCACTGTACTGGGGGAACTCAATGCACTACCCTCAAATAGACAGAGCAACTAGACAAACGTTCAAAAAATAAATATTAGAATGAAGCCAAGCCTGTGAACAAATGGACTTTGTAGATGTCTACAGAGTGTTCCACCCCCAAACATCAGAATACACCCTCTTCTCAGCCACACATGGGATGGTCTCCAAAATAGAGCATACATTAGCTGATAAAACATATTTAAGCAATAGCAGAGTAACTGAAACCATACCATACATAATTTCTGACTATAGCATACTGAAACTGGAAATCAGTACAAAAGGAAATCACAAAAACTACCTTAACCCATGCAAATTAAACAACATTCATCTGAACAACCAATGGATCACAGAGCTAGTAAAAGATGAAATTAAACAATGCATACAATTAAATGATACTGCTGATACAATATAATGAAATTTATGGAATTCAGTGGAAGCTGTCCTATGAGACAAATTTATAGTGATGAAATCAAAGATTAGGACAAATGCAAATAAACAACCTAATGTTAGAAAAAGATCAAGTCAAACTCAAAGTTCATGTGAGGGAGGAAATTACAACCATAAAAGTCAAAAACTTTTAGTCAGAAAGTACTGCAATAAACACTAAGTAAACAATACAAAGAATCAATGAATCAAAAAGCTTGTTCTTTGATAGAACAAATAAAAATTGTAATAAAACATTAGTCAGCGTCATCAAAAAGAAGAAAGGAAAAACACAAATTCAGGCAATTAGGAATGAACAAAGGATCCCATGGAAATCCAGGAGATCATCAATAACTACTATGAGAACCTATATTCTAGTAAGATGGAAAACACACAGGAAATGCACAGATTCCCAGACACAGTCAAATTGCCAAAACTAAATCAAGAAGATGTAAAAATTCTAAATAACCCAATACCAGCCCATGAAACTGAAAATGTAGTAAAACTTCACCGACAAGGAAAGCCCAGGTTCAGATGGATTCACTGCTGAACTTTACATGAAATTTATAGGAGAACCAATGCCACTTGCTGAAACACTGTAAAGAAATTGAAAGAAAGCAGTACTGCCAAAAGCATTCCTGGAAGCAAGTGGCACCCTAATTCCAAAACCGGGCTAGAAGGCAACCAGAAAAGAAAATCTCAGAACAGTCTCCCCAGTGAAGATAGAAGCAAAAATCCTTAATAACATAATGAGTTCTCCAATTTCTTTTTTGGTTGTTTAATCTGTGGGAATTAACTTACAACATTCAAAAGTTGAGAAATGGTATCATCTTTACCAAATGCTGACTGCAACATTTTAGTGTTTATTTTCTTTTTCTTTTTCATGTCCATCCATTTCTAGAAAGTTAATATTGAACACATTCTGCAGCAGTGCTTTAGCAGTGTATGGAGGAATTTCACTCAGCTTTAACACTTTTTGCAATAATAATGTGGTATTGTTCGTGTTGCAGTATAGTGATGTGGTATTGCTAGGTTTGCAAATATTTTAATATTCTGCAAATGTTTATCATGAAATATATATATGCAAGTATAGCACTTCAAGTAATAATTAATGAAAGCTCTTCACTTTCCAACGTGGCAAATTCTAAAATGTCAATGTGTCACAAATGATAAAGATGAAAATTATAAGCAATGTAAATATATCTTACCATAGTAATGCATTCTACTTACAATTCTGAATGAAGTTTAAGGTTTGGAAAGAATAAGAATGAGAATACAGAATCATATTAAAGATGTAGAGTAGCACTTCTTGGCTGTTCCCTGATGACAATAAATATTTCTTAAAGAGAAACTGAAAAGAGTAGTGATATTATATTCAAGTCAACAGGATGGTGGTAGACACGTTCATCAACTCAAGGGTTAAAATCAATGATTCAACATGTGATACCCAAACAACTTTATGCTTAGAGTGAGGGTTATCATGTTGCAAAGTTTATATAGTTGAGAAAATTAGTACCTAGCAGAGAAATCTATCTACAGAGCAGTATGTTTGGGAATCTTTTTTCCTGGAGTGATACTAATAGTGTACAACTTCATTTTGCATTCCTACTCTGAGATCATAACAACCTTCTCCCATTCTCCTGTAAGTTTTCCCACTACATTATGTCTTCTGCTAGTTCCCTCAGCCTGATGCCCGTAGCAAATGTATCGTCCAATAAAACCAGTTCCTCGGGGTCTCCTCTGCATTAGCTATTTATACAGTATGATTACTACAATGCAAAACTGTGCTAGTAGTCCTCACACTCTTCTCAATTTAAAATATCTCTTGCAGCATTATGAGGTAATTCTTCACAGTTGTTTTATCTTGAAAGTGAGGATATCAGAGATTCCAAATACTATTTATTAATGAATGCATAAATTCTGAGTTGCTCAGCTTGGCTTTCCCAGTGTGTCCCATATTTAGATATCTGAAGTTCAATGGCCCTGATATATTCTTCTGTAGTCATGTTATACTACTAACTGTTACATAAACTGTTGTTACTTTCCTGCTATATCCTCATTACTATATTCTCCTACTATAAACATTACTCTTTATTTTTCTTCTCAGCATATTCACAAATAATATAGTGTATATTTCATAGTTACTTTTCACTGAGTTCCTTTATTTACAAATGTCTGTTATTATCACTTTACTCCTAAAAGGTAATAGGCAGATTTTTGCTAAGTATTCTGTGTCATCAAGTGTTGATTTCATTTATTCGAACATGGAGGAATCTAAATGAAAAAAAAAATAAGGTGTAATCAAGAGATTATATCATACCTCTTGGTAGTCATAATAAACATAGTTTTGTCAACTAAGTTTTACACATGTACTTGGCTCATTTGGACATCAGTGGAATTCAAAATTTTTCTGTGAAATTAAGTCAAAGAGAAGTTCTGTAAACTCACCTCAGCATAAAAGCACTGGAATGATACATTTACTGAAGAATGTCTTTGGTAAGGTTAATGAAATCAACAAATGCTCTGGCTTAATATGTACCTGATAGAAATGGACCTGTCTACCAGCATCCACAGTAGAGTTCAATGACTATTTTGCATGGTACATTTTTTTCCAACCTACTAAGAAAATTCAGAAATGGCAGATATAAGATTACACCTACAACTTACTCCTGTCACCAAACTGTCTTATAAATACTGACAACAAGACCTGGGGATTTGGAAGCTCAGCACTATCTTTATGGTGCTGCCTTGGAGAATAAAAATTGAACAATTAGGTGTAAAGCAGTCCCATGGGACACCTTGGCTGTACGTCATTTGTCTAAAGCCTTGGAGAATCTGTATGATTAGCCTTACACTACATTAACAATTATTGTATCTTAATCTCTCAAAGATACAGAGCAGAGAAATAGACAAGGAAAACATAATATATTAAGACAGTCAATGGATTGATATCTTAGCCCATGCTGATTTTGTTTTTCCTCCCGTTATGAAGGTGCATTTCTGTTACTGTATGTCAAAATGTATTCCTACCGAAAGAATAACTTTCATTATGTTTTCTTTTCTTAATTTGTGATGTGTTATTTTGTTTATTTTGTATTTTAAGTATTGGCTTTCTTTCAAGAAAACAATTTAGGTTTGACTTTCAAATATGATTAAGTGAACTTCAGATGTGTATATTTATTTCTGCATCTGGGAAAATAGAATTATATGTTTATATTGAAATTCTTATAGAAAATGCCAGTTTATGGATCAAATATTTTATTTATTATATTTGGTGACTCAATTCATCAAACCTTGAAAGGTGCACATAAGAATACCACTGTCATAATGAAGCAGAAGTACAGAAGACAAACTATATTTCCAAGTATTGGGTACAAACATGTATGCAGCCAAATCAACTACTACAAGAATTCCAAAAATACAAGGGCTAAGAATCTCTTCAAATAATGGTGTTGCAAAATTAGATATATACATTTCCCAAACTGTTGGTTGAGCACACACATGCACAAACACACTCAAGGAAACAATGACTTAGCTTTATGAAAACACTGAACTTTAGTTTTCTTTTGTCCCTCTGTTTGTGCTCCTTCTATGAAACATTTGAACTTTACAATATATAGAAATACTTTCTGAACTAATCACTTTGGCTAAGCAAAGTGGTCTGCTTTGGCCAACACAATGTTACCCATGACATAGAAGCAGACTTGAGCTAGCTTTTGATTTTGTACAACTTGTGATTTAGCTCTTTTCATCAGAAGAATATACCTTATCTGACTTACCGATTCAAGGAAGATTTAGATACAGAGAGCAAAGCTATGAAAACACTTCAAACGACAGGGTGGGGATGTGTTTACCACTCAAAGCTGACCAAATAAGCTTAGTCAAGATGCTCATACTGATTATCAGTGGGGTTAGGTAAACAATCAATGAAAAATAAAATACATTGTATGAAATTCTAAAATCTCACCTCATTTTATGCAGCAATATATAAGATAACAGGATCAAACATTGGCATAAATGACAAATTTAAGTTTAGCATTATCTGTGCTTTTTTATTTTAAGAAGAAAAAAGTAGTAACAAAATAACAACAAAGGCAAAAACAAAACACCACAGAAGCAGAAACAATACAGATTTTCAAAACAAGATGATAGAGTAACAATGGTTGTTATATTACATAAGGTTGTCTTCAACAAAGTTGCTAAAATTACCAGATGTAAGAATGCAAGATTGATCAAACAATGAAAAAGCACAAAAGGAGAACATTAGAAATGATACAGAATTTGGTCACTAAAAAGATGGGAGGAATTCGACAGTGGACGTTATAGTTCATATTGTTGTCTTCAAATTTGCAATGCATGGTATACAGTGACAAAATACAATTCATGCCAAAACATTATTGAATAACACATTATAGTTTTCATGAAAGAAAGATATGCTTTAAGTACTTACGGTAAACTAAGCCTCCCTATGCAAGAGAAAATGAACATTTGCTTTACATTTTCTGTCTGACTTTTGACCAGCTGTCAGGTTACTCTACTGTATTTTATGTATGTCCACTGTGAGGGGGTATAAGAACAGATGATAATCCCATTTTTCCTGTATGGAAAAAGGACACAGGGTTCATTTTAGCATTGAAAAGGTAATCTGTGCTAAATCTTTGATTTTAATGAGAAACTCTGAGATTAGAACCAATTTAAATGATCAGAGATGAAACTGCTTCTCTTTTACTTTGGATTTCGAGCTGAAGTACTAAAATTCAAATTAAACCAGTATTGGATAATCAGCGGACTAAGGATTACTTCAGAAATATACTCTTTACTTTTTGAAAAATGAAGTTCTTGAAAATTGGACAATTGGGTACAATTTTCTTGAAAAGGCAAACATATATCTTACAGCCCTTATAAGAGTTGACATAATAATTTGGACCCTACTAATTTCCTGACTGTCTCTTTGACATCTTTGTTCCTGAGGCTGTAGATCAGGGGGTTCAACATGGGGATGACCACCGTATAGAAGACAGAGGCCACTTTGACCAAGAGCCATGAGCTTTTGGTGGTGGGGGCACAGTAGAGGAACAGGATGGTCCCGTGGAAGATGGTGATGGCCGTCAGGTGGGAGGCACACGTGGAGAAGGTTTTACTACGACCCCCGGGTGAAGGCATCTTTGTGATGGTGATGAAAATGAAAGCATAGGAGGTGAGAATGATCGCCAGGCTGCTGATTTCATTGAATGTGGCAGAAAAAAAAATGAGCTGTTGGTTAATGTAGGGGTCAGAGCAGGACAGAGCAACAATGGCAGCATGCTCACACACAAAGTTATTGATGACGTTATTTCCCCGGAAGGACAATTTCAGTAGGAAGGAAGTAAGGGTCACGGAACATATTAGCCCCCATGAGTAGGAGGTACCCACTAACACGGAGCAGAGCTTTGGGGACATCACAACTGTGTAGAGGAGAGGCTGGCACACTGCCACGAATCGGTCGTAGGCCATCGTGGCCAACATGAATGTTTCTGTGACCACAAACACACACGCAAAGAAGAACTGTGTGACACATGCTGTGAAGGAGATGGTTCTGTCTTCCACAATCAGGTTTTCTAGTAGCTTCGGGGTAACCACGCTGGAGTAGCAGAAGTCAACAAAGGACAAGTGACTGAGGAAGAAGTACATGGGGGTGTGGAGCTTGGGGCTGACCCTGATGATCAGGATCATGCCTAGGTTCCCCAGCACGGTGATGGTGTAGACGGCCAGGAATACCAGGAACAGGGGCACCTGGAGGTCAGGGTACTCGGAGAAGCCCAGGAGGATGAAGGTGACTAACATGGTCTGATTGTCTTGCATCCTGGCGCATAAAAGAAACAGTACATTCATAAAAGCAAGTGGATCAACCTAAAGAAAACACACTAAAATGAAGAAACGTTTGGAACATTAGTGTTAATCCATAAAGTAAAACATGAAAATAATTTCCACATGTGCATCACTTCACAAGTAAATATTTACAAATGTGACAAGTGCAGAGTGAGTATCAGTTCCTCACAAAAGGAGTAATCAAAGAAACAAAACAGAGTGAAAGAAGAAAGATGTATTGGCCATATTTTAATGCAAGTGATCAGATTTCTTTTTTTTTTTTTTGAGGCAAAACTGAATCTGGGAAACTATAGACATCTGAGGAAGTCAGGAGACAGTAACATCTTTATTTTACACCAGTAGTCCTGAGTGAAATAACTTCCAACAAAAGTCGGGTGGCAAATGCCTGTGAGCCAGCATTTTTACCTGAGGTACAGGCAGTTCCTCTGATTAGCTAGCAGGGTGAAGTCACTGGTTACAAGGTTAGATTATTGATTATCCTTTATAAGGCTAGATTAATGCTGATGCAGCTTGGTACAATCAGGCATCCTGCATGTTTAGTTATGCTGTCATGGCTACAGAGGTCAAGAGAGTCCTCATAAAGCCCTGAAGCAGTTACAGAGCTAGAAAATGTCAAAAAGCAAAGTTTCAAAACGACCAATTTTCCCAGTACAGTTTTTCCTTTTCACTATTATTCCAGAGAACTGAATACATGGGAAGGGACAGTCAAGCTTCTGCATGAATCTCAGTGTAATGAAAATGTTATTCTTGGAAAGAGTAGCTCACCATGCATTCACCAAGTTCTCCCTACCTCACCTGTTCAACTCTGAGAACTTGGAATTCATAAACAAAACTTCCTCGCAGAGTACAATTGTCAAATCGCTTTTTGTTTCTTACTGTTTCTCTGCCACCATGGCTATTTCTGAATTTCACTTTCCAGCGAGCTTCACATGTTGTCACACACTTCTTTCCACAATTTCGAGATCTTTCCTGTAGAAGAATCATTCATAATTACTGAAGAGTTAAATCATTTTATCTGATCCTGGTATACTATAGCTTAGCTCTCCAGGATAATTTAAATTAAGACAGATACCATTACAGTATGTCCTGACTATATTTACAAGGTTGGAATCTTTTGTTACCACATCATCTTTAGGTCCTCATTTTACTCTACTTCCAAGCTTCCAAAAATAGACAGTATTTCCTGGGGAATTACAATGGTTAGCTTTATTTCTGCCCTGAACTGTCTGAAAAGCTCATATACATAATCCTTCCCTTTATCTTTTCTCCCAGTTTCTTTATTTCATCCAATAATTTGATCTCCATTTAAATTATTCTCTTTACCCTGGCAATGCTCATAATGATGTCATTATAAATATCTGGTAATCCTCAAAAGTATCATTTTCATATAATATCTAAAATATAATACACACTTTACTTATTTTTATCATTTACCATTGCAATGATTCATACATTGTGTCACCTTGAGAAGTTTAGAGCTTTAACTAAGTAACTCAGCGGGAGGCCAAGGTCCTAGCTTTGTAAACATCCAGAGTTTGTGCAAGAAGAGGGCAGGGAGATGGTGTGATTATAAAGGGTCCACAGTAGGGCAGAAAGCCTGTATACGAAATAAAGAAGGGAAAGAGGCTTACTTTCCCCCTATTGCTCTTATTGCTTTTGCTGTCTTCTGCTGTCTTCAGCTGTTGTCCCTGTGCCACGCCACCCTGCCTTGGAGCCAGCTGATTATGGAGTGAAACCTCCACAAACTGTGAGCTAAATAAACCTTTTTTCCTTGAGTGTCAGTTATTTTGTCCCACAATGAGAGAAAAATAACCAAGACAATCATTTTATCATTTTCTCTGTAGCAGTAAACTAAAATTAGCAAGGACTAATATATACAATTAAGACGTAGGTATTCAACAACACACACTGGGTAAATGAATGTGTGGATATGTAAATGAAGGCAGTCTAGGCCTGTATTATATGTGCATGAGATAAAAGCCTGCACTAGTGCAGAAAATGTTAAAATTGACTGTTTAATCAGACAGAGCTGCACTGAAAAATCAAAATGCATTGAGGCACATCTTGAATCTTACAAACAAGTAGCGGCTATAAAAGTCTAAAAGCACAAGATCATCCTTAATTACTGTAAAGTAAGAGTAGTTATGAAAACAGGGCGCAAAGGGTTATTTTTCTATGACCAAGCATGTCCAAAATGTCTAACATGAGTGATGTACCATTTCGTAGAGTTATGGTCAGAACAACATCCTGATGGCTCAATGGACCCGCACGTGGCACAGAACATTAAGGGAGAACTTTCCCCAGAGGTCACTTAAAGAATTGCATGCCTGCAAGCTTTGAATAGATGATAGTATTCACTGAGTTTTATGAGTTTTTATCCACCACTACATACATCACATAAGTTTCCTAAAGATGAAGATATTATTCACACTTTCCAGTAGCTTTTCTTCTTTAACTGCTCCTTTAGATTCCTTTGATTTGATAGCTGCAATTTGATCTCCTCCTACACCTATTGTTTCTCTACTACATATTTTTAAAAAATATAACACAAAATATACTCAGTCTAACTTCCAGGAATAACATACTATTTTACTTTTTTAGAACCTTTTTCAAAACCCAGTATTTTTTTTCTCTAAGTCTGCCTAACAAATTTTGAGAAGCCTAAGGTGAAAATAAAGTCATTGATATCAAAATGTTTTCTAATACATATTCAGCCATTTATTATCCCTACATTTTTTCCACATGTGTAGATTTCATCCACTTCCTACCTTCTGTTTTCGTGTTTAAGGGATTTGGACTACTGTTTCCAATGTTCCACTTTCCCCAGGTAAACGTCACCTTTGGACAACTGACTGATGTCCCAAAGTACTTTATATGCAGTTCTTTCCTTCCTTCCTTTCTTCCTTTCTTCCTTTCTTCCTTTCTTCCTTCCCTGCTTCCTTCTTTCCTTCCTTCTCAGCTTTCTCAGCAGGTGTACTCTATGTATGTAGTACACATTTTAGAAACCAAACTATTGCAAGATATAAATCTTGTTTTCTTTGTTCTCCTGGGAGTTCACTGAAGGAACAATGCCTAAAGTTGATAATGACTCAGTATGACACATAACCCTCATGACACATTAAAACTCAAGCATGTGTGCATAAAAAAGAGAATATTGTGATCAAGAAACAAGAAAATACTTTCTGTGAGGGGCTGCGGATTTAGCTCAGGGCACAGCGCCTGCCTGGCAAGTGCAAGGTCATGAGTTTGATTCCCCCAGTACCGGGAAAAAAACAAAACCAAAAAAACAAAACAAAACAAAACAAAAAAGCAAACCACTTTCTGTGCTGTGGATGTAGCAAGTTAATAATAAATCCATTAAAAGACATTGAAACAGATACTTTTACCTTGAAGAATTATGTGTTTATCTTGGCAGTTAGATTTACACATGGGTTTGCTTCCTGGAGAGATTATGGCACAGAATTTTTCTCACATTACAAATCCACAGCTCACCTCAGTGAAGGAGGCTTTGATTCCTTCACTTACTGAAGGTTCCTTACAACATGAACGGGCTCCAGAAAAACTCCTGCTGTGAATTCAAACTGAAATCATAAGAGCGAGCCAGAAGAAAAGCAGTAGGAGGCTACTGTGTTTTTCAATGAATGTTTCAGTAAGATAACCTTTTCTCCTCGCCTTTTCAAAATCAGCTCTGTGATAACAGAGAGAAGAGAGAACAAAAAACTGGTTCCTATCATCAAACTGGGGCGCACATACATGTCACCAAGACCTGAGGGATGTTAACCCTCGAGGGGATCATTGCTGTGCTGCCTGGGAGACACAGACTGAGCAATTAGAGGAAACAGAGCCCTCACATGATATTTTTGTTTCACAGTAATTTCTAAGATTGGGGAACACTTTCATAGGCAATTTTAATTCTATGACCTTATTTTAAATATGCTTATCAGATTTAATATGGTTTTCTTTAAATACCTAAAACATAGAAAGGTATACAATAAAAAGCTACTAAGCAACAATCTAGATATTACTACTTTTAATTTTTGTTGTACTTGTTTAACCCCGCTCTTATCTAGGTATTTATAGGTCAGTATATCTGTGGTTGTAAAGTTCATTCAAGAAGTAACATAGTTAATTATTCTCGTTAAATATTGCATTGCATTTATTTTGTTTGTTTTGGGTTTTCTTGTTTTCGTTTTTCTTCCGGTACCAGGAATTGAACTCACGAAGTTTCGCTTGCCAGGCAGGCGCTGCATCGCTGAGCTAAATCCCCAGCCCGAAAATTGCATTGTAGTTAAACTTCTTCTTATCCAATAAATAGTTATTTAACATCTATAAATAACCACTTGATTTTCTCCTAGTAAACGTGTTAGCATTATTTTCATTAATTAGCTGAGTATTTCAGTGGATTTCAAATCTGTGAACTTCATTATAAACATACATGCAAAAAAATCCTCAAAAATATTAGTAGCTGTGTTTAACACAAATTTAAGTGATTTTAAATTCTATGCCATGTGGAATTTATTCCTGGAATGCAAGTATAGTTCAACATTAAAAAAAAAAATCGAACAGTATTTTCAGGCAGGGTAGTACATACCTGTAATCCCAGTACTCATGAGGATGAGGCAGGAGGATCACAGTGACTTCAAGGCTAGTCTGTGCTACACAGTGAATTCAAGGCCACTTTGAGCTATACAATGAAAGCCTGTCTAAGAAAAACAGTCAGTGTACTATGACATAAAATTCAGTGTAACTGTAAAAAGAATAAAGCAAAACATACGTGATCCTCTCAATTGGTGCAGAAGGAAAATTTGACAAAAGTCAGCATACTTCATTTCAAACATAACTAAAAATTTAAATGCCCATGGAAATTTCTTCCAAAAATAGAAGCCAACTATAAAAAAATTTGACATCAAACTTCATATTGAATAAACAAAACCTGAAGTTTTCCCTCCAAAGGTCACGAACCAGACAAGGATACTTGCCTTCCACAGTTCTGCTCAGGAGAATGCACACGGCTTTAGTCACAGCAATTAATTCAGCAAAAATAATTGAAGTTATTCAAATTGATGAAAGAAGTTAAATTTATTTCTTTTCCCAAATTGCATGAACTTACAAATAAATGTCACTGAAGATTTGAACCACATATGAGTGTGCCCACACACAAACACACATGTACACACACCCACAAACTCATACAAACTCACACAACTTAGTAAATAGTTCAAGCAGAATTCTAGGATTCAAATTCATTGTAAAAATATTATAGCTGGGTTTCAGTAACTTCAAAATGGTGGGAAGAATATAATTCATAAATAATAGCAGCATAGAAAATACTCAGGAATAAACTTAACTAAACAGGGACAAGAAGGGCACATGGAAAACTACCAATTGTTGCTTAGGAAGACCAGACAGGACATGAATGAGTGGAAAGCATTCTCGTGTTCACTGAAGCCTTAATATTTTCTCAGCTGCATAATTTATAATGACCAAAGAGTGGAAATAAAACAGTTGTGCATCAAGAGATGTGTGAACTGGAACATAGATAGACCGTGGCAACGTGAGTTTCAGTGAAGCAAGCCAAACACAGACACCGTATGATCCCACGTGTATGGGGTGATGCTAAGATCAATTTTGTAGACACCAAGAGCAGATATCAGGTTACTAGAGATCAGGGTGGGGTGACGAATAACCTGTTCACTTTGTAATGGAAATACTTCCAGTTTGAGATGTTGAAACATTTTTAAAGATTGCAGTTCTGGTTGCACAACAATGCGGGTGTGCTTTTTGTCAGCATTACACTCCAGTGTGGAAATGGTGAGTTTTGTGTTCTGAATATTTTAAAATAACTTTTATAATTTAACAAAGCACTAACAACACTTTACTTAGAAAAAAAAAAAACAATTTAAAATGAACAATTTTTAACAGACCTGAGATTGCAGTGGCCCAAATCACTGGAAGAATTCTCAGAATTGTGGTCACCAAGAAAATGCAACTACAAATTATAAAGAGATACCATTATTTTAGTGACATAAATGATTAAAATTTAACTCTAACATTATGAATTTCAGACAAAGATGTGAAATAATTGTAATTTATGCACAAAGGGTAAAATAATTACATAAGTTAGTGTGATTATCAAACTCATTGAAGTCCTAGAAATATGTGCAAAATTGTGGCACTTTTTCTTAATTTTAAAAATGCATAATAAGTTTACTGTTCATGCAATTAATGAAAATTTTATAGCATTTGTATCATACAGAGCTGATTATCGGAGGCTTCCTTTTAACACTGTCCAAAGAGAAATAAAATCTGCAATAGTGGGATTTCAATCTTAGTGGCAAGAAAACCTTCTTTACGCTAATGTTGGAAATATAAAGATTAAAGGAAATAATTTAGATTCAGACAGCTAACTGATCAATGGATAGGTAATATTTATATATACATTTTTTTCATATATATAAAGAGAAATATATAAGTGGACTGAGAATTATAAAACTATAGAGATATATGTATGCCCAAACTACATATGCATATTTACATAGGTACATAAATAACATTTTATATACATTTTATGCTTTAAAATTCACAGAACAGTGTATTTAGAAGTCATTGACAAACTTTCATATTCTTTGATTCTCAAAAACTTTTAAAATATGTTAAAGATCTGCAAAATATCACAGAAGAATAAATTAAAAATTTAATGTTTTAATGAATTCTTTAAGAAGTATACTTTTTATGTTAGAAATCAATAAATTCAACTCAGATCTCTTAAATCTTAGCCTTTTCTCTTGTTTCACAAAAAATAATCAGTTTTTTTAAAAGTTTATTTTAGTTTGAGAGGAGAATCAAATGTTGATTTTATGTTTCAAAAATACTACCGTGTGTCTTGCAAGGTGTTGTCTTACACTTAGCCAAATAATATGATGGTTGGTAGAATAAATTTTCAAATAGTAATACAAAATTCACCTCCAAACTCCTAGCTGATAGCACCCATTTTTTGACGTCTAAATGGTAAAATTAGAACACCACTAGATGGCAGAGTGATACCATGATTTAAATGAAGAACTGTTAAAAAATATTTTAGAGTAACCAAAAAGAAGGAAAGCATGACTTATATTGTGAATTATATAAAGATTATACATTCCTTACCTTTTTATTTTCTTTCAAATATCCAAAGATGTCAAATGACATGACCACTTTCTAAAATACCTACCTGTGAATTTTTATTTTTGTTTCTCCACAAGTTAATTTTGACTAGCAACAATCCCTTGAGTTCTGGTTATTTCTACTATTACAAATTTTTAAAAAGAAAGTGGAAATTTTCTTATCAAACAAAAAGATACTTCTAAAAATCTAATTTTATTCTGTAGCATTTAATATTTTTACAATACGTCCAAATAAAAAGGATAATTGCTATAAGCAAATATTAGCATGAACATAAAATTCCATGTGAGCATATAAATCCTCTAAAAGCAAAGGGCAAACAAAACTAAACACATAGACATAATCTTATCCATTTACATAACATACGTTCTGTGGGTTATGTATCAGAATACCTATGCCTGCACATGAAGTAAAATATCGTAAGACAAAATATTACAGAGCTGAAACATCACATACTAATTTTATCAACAGGTCTCATAAACTGTCAGATCCAGTTGTATGCTCCATGCATGAAAACCTCATAAAGAGATAATTAAGTGGAGTTAAAACTAAAGAATGTTAGTGACTCCTAATTTATTTCACTACTGTTACAGAAAATATGATTCATTATTCTAGTCTTTAAAATCTGTTATAACTTCTTGTGTGACAACCCAAACGATCACTATTGGTAAATTTTCTTTCTCTTTTTTTTTCTTTTAAAGAGAGTAGTAAAAGAAAAAAAAAAAAAGAATAATAGCAGCATACCAACATCACAAACTTAAATCAAAGCAAGCACATTAAAAGTGATACAGGGTTTCAAAACAAAGTGATAGGAATTACAGTGGCTGTTATATTACATATTGTTATCTTCAACTATGTTGCTCAGATTTAGACATGGTCTTTTAATTTAGTCCAAGGTGACCCTGAACTCACTGTGGAGTCCACCCTGACCTTGAACTCATGGCAACCCTTCTGCCTCAGTGTACCACATGTTGGGAGTACAGATATGGCCCAATGTGCCTGACAAATTTTCTGTTTCCATGGAAAGACATCAATGTGCTCTTTATGTTGGGTGACATATTCCTTGCAAATTTACTGGGACAAATACATTAATTATGCCATTTAAATTCTGATGCCTTTACAGAGTACTGTTAATTTGAGTCATCACTGGATGAGAGATGTCACAGTTTCCCGTGATGATGAAAATTTGGCTATTTTTGTATAGTTCTGACTTTTTATTTATACATTTTAAAGTTCTATTATTTGGTGCATGGAAGTTTGAAGTGTGATATCGATGTTGCATGTGGACTCTTTTATCATGTAGAAGTTATCATATTTATATTTAGTAATTATTTCAATAATTGTGGTGTAATAGGAAATGTACTTTCTCTACAGTACCAGAAGACGATGAACAACATTTACAGTTTTAAGGGAAAATAATTTTGAGCCAAGAATTATACACCCTGCCAAGTTAGCATTTGTATAAGAAGACTTCTAGAAGACATTCTGGGATAGCAAAGGGTTAAGAAAGTGTATGGAGCAAGAACTTTCTCTGAAAATTTTGCTGAGTGGTTTACTGCAGCAAACAAAAACAGTTAAAAAGAGTAGGGAGATCATTGTATGAAAGATTTGATGGTAAAAATTATTTAAAAGCATAAAGTCTAAAATTTCACATATGTTAATAAACCTAAAGGCAAAATAGATTTGTAAGCTAGTTCTAAAAGTTTTAGTTCATGCAGTTTTAACCCATTAAAGTGCATACCAAACAAGGGGCTGGGGATTTAGCTCAGTGGCAAAGCGCCTGCCTGGCAAGCACAAGGTCGTGAGTTCGGTTCTCGGTACTGGAGAAAAACCAAAACAAAAAAAATAAAGTGCATACCAAATACTCAGTGTATGTGACAAATATATACTGTTTTATTGTTGTCATCTAAAAAAATTGGAAAGTTTTTACCCTAGGTTAATATTACACAAAGATGAGGTATCCTTAGGAAAGTTACTGCATGTATTTAATTTCACTTAACCTGATGGCTCTACTTCCATCCGTTGTCCTGCAATGACATGATTCCCTTCCTTATGGCTTTTCTTTATCCTTCCCAGTGGATACTGGCTCTCCTCAGATGTTGTACAAATATCCTTTCAAGACTCTGCTTTGGACATATGTTTAGATGTGCAATTGGAAAATCTTGTGGAAATCCCATTTGTAACTTTTTATAAGTTGCCATATTGTTTATCACACAGCCTTTCGCATTGTACACTCGTGACAACAATGCACAGGACCTGCAACTTCTCTAGGACCTCCTCAAAGTTTTTCTGCCTTTCTTTTTTTAACAGTATTTGTCCTTAAGAGTGTGATGCAGCATTACATTGTGGCTTTGATTTGCATTTCCCTAGTGACTAGGTGTGTTAAGCATCTTTCATGTACCTATTGCCATTTTGATATTACTTGGGAGAAATATCTATTCAAATCCTTTACACCATTTTGTGTTTAATGTTTTATTTTAGCTCATTTTAGTAACACAGGATTGTGCAATTTGTTTCAAGAATTTAGCTTTGGCATTTGACGCACCTGGAGTATATTAAGTCCCATTAAGCCTTCTTTCTCCCTTCTATCCCCCCACTCTGTTTGCCCAAAAGTCTACCTTCTATCCTGCCCTCTCTCCATTGTTTTATTTATTAATTTATTTATTTTTAGGTTTTGTATATTAAAAACTATGATATTTAACTTTCTGAGTAAGTGTATTTCAATTAGCATGATGATCTTGAATTCCATTTTTCTACATGATGATTTTGAATTTGATTTTCCTACAAACAATATGATTTAAATATTTTTATGGCAGAATACTATTCTACTGCATGTAAATCACAATTTCTTTATCCATTCATTGGCTGATAGGCATCTACAGTGTATTCCACACCATGAAATTGTGTATACATGTGTCAGGGTCTTACTTACTTGTCTATCATTTTGTTGAGGCAAAATATCTGACACCCAAAATTAAGGAAGGAAATGTTTATTTAGCTCACAGTTTGTAGAGGTTTCAGATCATAGTTAGCTGGCTCCAAGGCAGCGTGGTTTTCAGAGGGGCAAAGGTTCATGGCAGCGGAAGACAGCAAAAGCAGCAAGAGCAAAACAGAGGAGAGCCAGCCTCTTTTCCTCCCTTATACTGTGTGCAGACTACCTGCCCTAGTGCTGGTGCAGCACTCACACCATCTCTCTGCCCTCCTCGTGCATGGGCTGAGGATGTTTATAAAGTGAGGACCCTGGCTCCCTGCTGAGTTGAGCTGGAAATCCTGTAATCCTGCTTTCTGAGGTGAGGACATGAAAACAAGAGATCCAGGTTTCACAAGCTGGCTTTGAAAAACCCTCCCTCCATGACTGCATGAAGCTTTGAGGAACATCCAGACACAAACCATAACAATCACTAGAGTATGATTCCTTTCATTCCATTGCAGCTGTGTGGAAAAGAAGCACAACTGTGTTAGATGGCATTTTTACTTTTAGTCCTCTGAGGCATCGCCAACTGATTTCCACAGTGGTTGAACTAGTTTACATTCCCTAAAAAAAGGAAGGACAATTATTTTCTTCCTCATCCTCACTAACACTCTCTTTTCAGTGTTATTTTCAATTTTCATTTTTTTTATAAGCACATGTTTGCAGTATACAGTCCCTCCTGAGGAGTAGGTGCATTTGCATGACACAACTTTATCCTTTTTCCATCTCCTTCCCCTCCCTCCTCCTCCATCACTTAGTTCCCCTGCCTTTTGCAAAAGCGCTCTCCCTACTCTCTATTGATACAGGGATGATATATGACTTCCAAATATTCCAAGTAATATAAGGAAAATTTTGTAACTCTCATCCTGTTACCGTGCAAGATGTCCCGAATGCCAAGCTCATGTTCTCTAATTTTGAAGAATGAATTCTAGGAACAACAGAAGTTAAGGTAATATTGATTAAACGGAGGTCAAAAGGGGAAGCAAGACACTTAACAAGTGTGCATGGAACAATAGGGATGTTTCCTGGAAGGGAGGTTTCAGTCCCCGACTCAAGGCATTGAACACTTATTGAGAATATCGATCACTGCTCTTCATCTTTAGGGGAAGTATGTAGATATAGTCATGCTATCTTTTGTCTTGGGGTCTGGACTTCAAGAAATGTGCCTCCCCAAGAGTTATGTCTCCCCCTAATACCTCCTGTGGATGGCCCAGTCCTCTCACTGCCTAAAATATTTTTGCCTGACTTAGCTATCTATAATGCCATTGTCTGTCTCCTTTACATTCCCGATGTAACTATTCTGAAGGGGAAATGTGGATGAATATTTTTTCACATACTCATTTGCTATGTGTAATTCATCTTTTGGAAGTTTCAGTTCAGTTTATTTGCCATTTTTTGAGACAGACTTTTTACGAGGATCAATGCTTGAATTCTTTAGTTCTGAGTTCTTACATTTTTGAATGGGTCATTTGTTTCCTGGGTTTTAAGATTCTGGATGTTAATTCTTGTGCCATTGGTGTTCTACTCAGGAAGTCTTTACCTTGGCTTATGTTTCAAATGTTTCCTCTATGTCATCTTGCAGCAGTTTTGAAATTTCTATGTATACATCTAAGCCTTTTCTCCATTTTAACTTGATTCCAGTACAGAGCAAAAGATGGGAATCTAGTTTCGATCTTCTGAAATTCATGTCGGGTTTTCAGAGCACCAATTGTTAAGGAAGCTGTCTTCTCTCCAGAGTATGTGTTTGGCCCCTTTGCCAAAACCTAGATGGCTATATTTTTATCCTACATTTCACTGAATCTCTGCGTCTTCAGTTCTGATCCATTGGATCCACTGGTCTATAAGACTTTTTCTGTGCCCGTACTGTGCTTTGTTATTTTTGTTACCGTAACTTTAAAAGACAGTTTGGCCTCCAGGATTGTGATGCCTTCTGCGTTCTTTTTTTTTTTTTTTTTTTCTTCAGGATCACATTGGCTATTATGGATCATTTCTGGCTCTACATGGTTTCTAGGATTTTTTTTTCCAGTTCAGGAAAGAAAGTTGTTGTTGATTTAATAGAAACTTTGTTATATGCAAAGATTACTTTTTCAGTATTGCCATTTTCTTCGTAGTATTTCTCATCCAAGATCAGGGCTATTATTCCATTTTCTAAAGTCTTCAATTTCTTTCTTCAGCATCTTGCAATTTCTATTGTAGAAGTCATTCACTTCCTTGATAGGTTGATACCTAGTAATGTAATTTTTTGATGCTATTGTGAATGGGATTTATAGCATATATAATATACAGGGAGGAGGAGGGGCAAACAGAGGCCACCAGGCTTGTGTAAAGGCAGCAGGGCGTGGAATTTATTGTGCCTGGGTGCAGGCAGGCAGAGAGGACAATAAGATTGCTTGCCCCCAAAAAAGAGAAGTGTGTCCCTTTTATGGGGATGGGGAGAAGGCAGGGGACATTCCAATGAACATCTGTGGTTAAAGTTTTCTGGCAAGCTTGCATCTCACAGGGCAGAGTCTTTGAAGTGTCCAGTCACCAGTGTCTCCAGATGTCTCCAGATGTTCCAGGACCTGCAAAATTCCTTGTCCTATCTTACCTCCTTCCTGACATCCTTGCTTTCTCCTTCATGACAACTTTGTTTCCTTCCGAGAGTGGTGCCTCTCCTGGCAGGCAACGTGGGGGCTGGGTAGGCAGGAAGTGCTCGAATTTACAGAATTGTTTTCTGATTATTTTCTCAGGGGGTTCATTATTGGTCTACAAAAGCGAAAGTGAATGATTTCATATCCTATATTCACTGAAATTCAAACAGGAAATTAAAGAGGTGTAGTGACGGTGAACAGACTTATTTTATTCCTGAGATTACAGGAAATGCTTTTAGTTTTCCCCCACTTCAGTATGATGTCCCACATGTAGATTGTCTTCCATGGCTTTTAAGTATTGGAACTAAGATCCTTTTGTTCGTATTTTCATCAAAGGTTCCATCGTGAAGGGGTGTCAGATTTTGTTGAAAGCTTTTTTCCACGTCTGGTGAAATAATTCTGTGATTTATATCCTTGAGTCTATTTATGTGATATCTTACATGTATTGATCCATATATGTTGAACCACCTTGCATCTCTGGAATAAAACTGACTTAATTATGAGGCTTGATGTTTTAATGAATTGTTGTAATCTCTTTGCAAGAATCTTATTGAGGATTTTTGCATGTATTCTCATCAAGCATGTTAGCCTGAATCTCTCTCTCCCTCTCTCTCTCTCTTTCTGTCTCTCTCTCTCTGTCTCTGTCTCTGTCTCTGTCTCTGTCTCTCTCTCTCTCTCTCTTTCTCTCTCTCTCTCTCTCTCTCTCTCTGTGTGTGTGTGTGTGTGTGTGTGTGTGTTTCTCTCTCTGTCTCACTATCAGTTGAGTCTTTATCTGGTTTTGGTATCAAGGTAATGCTAACTTCAAACACTGACTTTGAAAGTATTCTCCCATTTCCAAATACATAGAAAATTATGAGGAACATTGGAATCAGTCTTTTTCCAAAGGTCTAGCAAATTCAAGGGTATTTCCATTTGGTCCTGGCTTCGTTTAGTTTTTAGAGGCTTTTCAAAATAATTTCAAATAGTCATATAGATTTCAGTGGTGTTCATTTTGATTGTACTCTTTTCATCTCTGTTTTTGTAATTTGTCCTTCCTTTCTTTCTTTTGGAATATTTCACTAAGGATTTGCCAATTTAAGGCATAACTCTAATTTATTGAGCTTTTGTGCTGTTTTTTCAAGTTGCAGTTTCCTTAATTTCTGCTCTGATTTTTGTTATTTCTCTGCTACCCTTGGTTTGTTCTTGGTTTTCTAGAACCTTTAGATGTATTACTAAGGTATTACTTAGCTGCATTGCTATATTATTATTCTATGCATTACTATATTATTGCTATATTATTATTTATTACTCTGTTTTTCTAAGGTAAGTGCTAAAAACTATAAATATACATCTTAGAACTACTTTCATTGTGTCCCTCACATTCTGATACCTTGTGCTTCTCTTCTTTTTTCACTCTAAACATTTAAAAAATTTTCCCCTGATTTCTTTGGTGACGCATTGTGGATTCCAGAGTGCATTATTCAACCTTCATGTATTTGTGTGGTTTCATAATATCTGCATGCATCATCACATATTACCCCAGATATATGCATACTTTTTTTTAAGTTGAAATTTTATTTCATTAATAATGAATTTAACTTTAATTTTGAATTTAAGCGATATACATAATGATCACATTCACCCCAGGGAAGTTGTACCCGCACATCATGTATCTTGATTCTTCTTCATTTCCCCACGTCCCTCCTCTCCCTCAACCCTTCTTCCTTTCTCATTTACAAAACTTTGTTTCCAGTTTTTCTTTCTATTCTGTTTACCTCTTCCTTTTTGTATTTATATATCCCTTAAAATAAAATTAATTTAATATAAAGCAAAAAATAGAAAGATTTAAGAATATGTTGCATCACAGAGATGATGTTCATAGTGGATTATTTAGGCAAAAGGTTGGAAGAATAAGAACAGCCAAATACTTCAAAAGGGGAAGTTTGACAGTGTTAACATTTTTAAAGTTTTATTAGATAATAAGAGATATATATATTCCTTTTTGGAATTGTGTGCATTAGGTTCTTTACTTCCATGTCATCAATTTTTTCTCATCTATTCTTCTAGCAGAATGCAAGATGGTTTCATGTAAGTCTCCATGTATGCACAGTGAAATAGATGACTTGTGTATTATAATTATTTTTAGACAATTGAACAAAATTAAAAATATTCTGCTCTACTGTTGTAGGAAGCTAAGTTAGATGAAATATTGTAGGTAGTCAGATAAGGCCAGGCCCTCAAAGGAGCCAGTGCAGAGAGGAAATGCCTTACAACTGTGGGAGAGAGAGGCATCTCCCCTGTGAGCAAGACCTCAGAATAAAAGAAAAATGCACCCACATGCTTCCTAAGGATAAACATCAGGGCACGATATTCTAAATGGGAATCATCACCTTGAGAAAGCCAGGAAGAGCCACTAACCCAAGCCCCTTCAGGAAAAGCCCCTGTACTGTATTCGTGCTCACTTGCTACATGACTCTTTTCCCCCATCTAGTCCTGATTTAATCACTTTTCCTGGACAATCATACTCATAATCTTATTAGTTGACCATAGTTTTGTCCCACCTTATGCTCACCTCACATTTTTCCCCCCTTGGACCTGCCTCAGGTCATGGATTTGCTCTATAAAATCCCTAGAAAAGGCAGGATTCTTAGCAATCCACTTTGGACCCCTTCTGTCTCTTTCACAGACAGAAGCTTTTCTTCCCCCAGTAAATATATTCTGCTCTTAACCTCCTTTGTTCCTAAAACTCATTCTTCTATTTTAGAGAGCACGAACTTGTACCAGACATCTAGCACGTTGGGAGTTTCTTTCCCCTGTATCACTACCATGGACACATAATCCCAAGGAGAATTCTTAGATTTGCAGAGATGCTGCAATACATTTCTGCATGTTCAATATCTCCCAGGAAAAGCTGTTTGGGAGTTAATAGGAGTCATGCATTGTCTTGGTTTTCATTTTTCCTGCAGGCATTATTTGAGGAGGGGCAAATAATAAGTAGCAATATAAATGATGAAGATACCAGTATCTTCCTCTCTTGAATATTAAGATACAAGTGGCAAAGGACTCGAATTCCTTTAAAATCAAATTGGACACCTTTTCTTTGAATGTAGGTAAGTTCATACCTTAGTATTTGTTCACTGGATTTACTGATGCATTCTGAGTTACAGTAGTCATGGATCATTGCCTACAATTTAGATTTAAATCAATCACCCAGTGAAATGGACACAAGTTAAATTTCATTTAAGCAACCCCCAGTTAAACATTGTCTGAAAATCAATAATAAGACTTATAGTTTTAAAATCTATTATTAAAGTATAAATTTAATGAAAATTTTGAATTTATAATTTATTGGAAACTTTAAGTAAAACTCACACACCATAAATTTATAGCAATTAATAGTGAAACTGTTATTCCATTTACTCAGTAATGCAGACCACTTCAGTTTTGCACAATCTATATATGGTCATTTATCCTTGGAAGTTGCTAAGTCATTTCAAACTGGAGCAGTGGTAGTGTTTTTCATGATTTTAAGACAGTCAAGGGGATATAAAAAGGAAGAACTTTGTGATCTGTATTTCCAGGAAGGATCTCGATAGAACTTGACAAGTAAAACTCAGGGAAATAGAGCACATGGCACATAGACCTGTTATAATGCCTGACAATTGTCAGAATGCATCATATTTTAAGTTGTGTTTTTTATTTTTTATATTTGAGCATTGTTTTTTCTTAACGTACTTTATCTACACCTGTGTTCTGTGTTAAAATAAGGAATCAGTGAAGACTATTGCAATATTTCTCCAGGACAAGTCAAAGTGTTAAGGATAAGGCAAAGCCAAGTTTACTTCTGCATAGTTTGGAGACCACCCAGAAAGGAGAGCAGCATGATTTTAGAGACAGTGATTGCATGTTTTACTATTAAGAGTGTAGTATCCACAACACATCAGACAACTAAGAAACGGGGGGAAGTTTGAATTATGAGTTTCATCTGATCACTCTATTGCTAATACACAGGACCCAGTAGAAATTAGAATGACTGTTCTAAACTATGACTTCACCCTCTCTATCATTTGATTATATTCTGTATTTTTATGTTTTCAAAGTTCTTTAAAATGCCAAATGATTAAAATAACATCATATATTGTAATTAACTTCCATTTCATTTTTCAAGTATTGAAACTATAACTCACTCATTAGTTAGGAATATATATATATATAGTAATTAAAACACCAAACTACAGTGCAGGGCAATAAAGAATGGAAATGAATTAATATTTTAAAGGGAAGCTGCCAGATGCTATCCAGTTTATTATATATTAACATATATCTCAATTTATTGAATCCTTCATAATTCTTTTTTTATTTTAAAATAAAAAGAGGAAAACACTAACAGACAGGCAACCTTTTACAAAATAGCAAAAGAACAGTACAGACCATACAGAGTTATAAACAAAGTGTTGGGAAATTAACAATGCTTGTTGTATTACATATTGATATCTTCAAAGGGGTTTCTCATGAAAACAAATAGAGACATGCAATACTCATTAATCAAGGACTCACTGACAGTTTCACCAAAGAAATAGAAGACAGTAGAACAACTATGTTAATGATCCTGTATATACATACATACAAAATTTCTCCTTCTTTCCCTTCTCTTTTCCCACATCCCAGTTGCCCTTTACCTTTGAGCATTTTCCTATCATTTCAGAATGTCTATCATACCTCCGGGTTTATATTAAGTCTTTCAGGTTTTACACTAGTGAGACAATGTGGCGCTTGCACATGCTGGTCTGATATTTTTCACTTATGAGTATGGTCTCTAGTTGTGACCACTTATCTATAAAAGCCTCAAGTTTATCTGTCTTTATAGCTGAGTAATATTTCATGATATAAAACTACAGTACTCTGAAAAGAGATCAAAGCTTTCAGTAAATGGAAAAATATTCCTTGCTCATGGATAGGAAGAACCAACATTGTGAAAATGGCCACACTCCCAAAACTGCTGTACAGATTCAACGCAATTCCCATTCATCTACCATTAGCATACCTCACAGATCTCGAAAAAACATGCCTTAAATTCATCTGGAACCAGAAGAGACCGGTAATAGCAAAAGCAATCCTGGGCAACAAGGACAGGTCAGGGGGAATCACCATCCCTGACCTGAAATTATACTACAAAGCTACTGTCATAAAATCCTTCCTAATTCTTGACTGAATTAGTTATTCACAACACTACTATGAGAGAACCAGACAATTACTAAACAGAAATATGACTCACCTTTCTCGCAGAGTTCAATGTTTATTTAAGTATATATAAATGTTGGGTGTGAGGTACATCTTTAAGAACTTCCTCTGTGTCTGACCTAGTTTCTGGTTCTGACATACAAACAGCAGGTCTGCACCTGGGGTCTCTAAATTACTAACCAGAAATTTAAGTAACCCCTCAGCGATTTTCATCTTTTGCCCACCTAGCACAATACTGCTCACAGCACACTCAATGGTTAATAAATTCATTAGACTTTACTCAGATCAACAGGTGGCCAATTTTATTTTTCTTATGCGACAAACAGAAATGAGATGCTGAGAAATGTTGCGTAATTAGTTCAAAGACCAAACACCCAAGATTCAACCAAAATTTAGTCACACAATTTTGTGTTTTCCTTCCCATTTCACAATAATGAAAATAAAGTTTAAATATGTTGATGCTTATCTCCAAGATAAGGAGAAATTAGGCTGTGTTCTCCACACTCACCAAGTTAGAGAATCAAACTATGACATTAATCAGCCAAATAATCATGTTGATTAATCCACACAATCAACCAAATAAATAAGCACTATAAAGAAAAGTAAGCAGTTAAAAGAACCAAAAGATGTAGAAGTTCTGGTTATACCTTATATTGGAGAGTACAGTAGTCAGTGAAACCTGCATTTGAAAATAGTGGGAGTTCTGATAGAATTTTAAATAAGTCTCAGTTATGAATGACAAAGTCCAGCTCCCCTAAAGCAGAGTCTGCACAAATACTGGTGAGAGATACTAAGTTTTAAACAGAAGGCCCCGAGGAGATTTCTGAGAGCGTGGGTGGCATGAAGACACAAGTGCTTGAGGAGCTGAAGACAGCATGCTGTGAAGGAGATTGGAAGGAAGAGAGCTTTATTCTGACTTCAGTATCAGAAGACTACGGTCTCGGTGAGACAGAAAGATCCAGTCTCAGTGTGCAGCTATAAATTTCTTAGTTGTGTTTGGGAGAAAAGTAACCAACCATCAGAACTGGAGAAGAGGTCAGACGCCGAGGAAGTTAATCAAGATTACTCCACACTCAGCATTCATTTTTACTTAAGTACACATTGAAATCTGCAAAAGGGGTATATTTGTTTGTCAGACATACAGTGAGATGGAAGAGATTGTTTGGTATTGTCACCCGAATAACTCAATATTGTAATGGATACTTACTGATAAATTGACATTGCAATACTTTTAAAAATGTGAAAATACAAATGGGTCTTATATACATGAAGGAGTCATACCTTCTCAGATTTCTAGAGACTCCTTGACAATAGGGAACACAATATTTTCCAGTGATTCAGGAGCATAGATTATAGTTATTGAACCGTGCACCATATGGGCTTTGAACATTATTTTAAAAATAAATAGTATGTCCAATAAAAATACCCTTTCCTCTAATAAACTGGATTTGGTTAATTTTTATGATTATCTTTTAAATTAATGTGTTTTGTCTGAAATATGAGAAAATAATTTGTTATAAAATACCTTTTGATAATTTTTCTATTTATGTTCCACTTTCAGTGTGAAAAGACACTTAACATTGTGCTTTTAAGATACGATCTCATCTTTTCCTTTATAAGAATCTGAAAGCGTTAAGGTAGGTTAGATCCATCAGTAGACTGAAATAAATGCTTTTGATTGAATTAAATGGCTTATTTGTCCACTGGAAATACCTCTTCTTTATTATTTGGTATGATAAATTCCTGAAGGTCATTTGGTGGCAATTAATTTCCACTCAAAATAGATAAATTTTTATCTTTTCTTACACAGATTTCAATGATAAATTTACTAGGATGAAAAGAGTTAGGTATAAAACTGTTTATACACAATGGCATATTACTTTGCCATAAAGATAAACTTGAGTGCTCATAGGTAAAAGGATGAAACTTAAGACCATAATATTAAGTGTCAGAACTGCAAGCTTGGATATCATATGGTTTCTTTTACATCAGAAATTCTATGGCATAGATAAAGCAAAATAGAAGATAAGTAAATAGGAAGTAGGGAGATCATCGCTTCTCAGCCTTTTGGCTAAGATCAAGTGTAGGAAGTAGGGAGATCATTTTCAAATTATTTGGAGAACCAGAGGTGTAGGAAAGAGGAGATAGGCAAGGGAAAAGGGATTTTTCAAAAAGAACTGGAGGGGGAAATAGAACTTCTGCAACAGAACAAAAGAGGGGATCATTATCTTGGATTTAAGGAACAGAACTGGGTTTGGGAATGTGGGAAACTCAAGAATGCTATTGGTTGCTATCAGAGCATGAGGTGAGGGTGATAAGGAGTATTGCCATCTCGTGCTCCCCACTCACCCACCAGCCCATGTACTTCTTCCTGAGGTTCCTCTCTCTGATGGACCTTTGCTACACCTCCACTGTGACCCCCAAGCTAATTGGTGATTTGCTGGCAATGAAGAAGTTCATCTCTTTCGGTGGCTGCATGACACAGCTCTTCACCATGCACTTCTTTGGGGGCATTGAAGTCTTCATCCTCACAGGGATGGCCTATGACTGCTATGTGGCCATCTGCAAGCCCCTGCACTACGCCATCACCATGAGCAGGCAGAGGTGTGAGCTCATGATGGTGGCTTCCTGTGTGGGTGAATTCCTGCACTCCTTTGGTCAGTTCATCCTCGCCTTCTTCCTACCCTACTGTGGCCCCAATGAAATCGACCACTACTTCTGCGATGTGTATCCTCTGCTGAAACTGGCCTGCATGGCCACAAGCACAACTGGGCTTTTGGTCATTGCCAATTCTGGCCTAATGGGTCTGGCGATCTTTGTGGTCCTGCTGATCTTATATGCAGTGATCTTATACACCGTCAAGCCTTACTCTGCCGAGAATCGCTGCAAAGCCCTTTCCACATGCAGCTCACACATCACTGTGGTGGTCCTCTTTTTCTCTCCTCTACTATTTATTTACATTCGCCCAGCAACTACTTTTCCAGAAGACAAAGTGTTCGCTCTCTTTTACACCATCATTGCCCCCATGCTGAACCCTCTGATCTACACACTGAGGAATGCGGAGATGAAGAATGCCACAAAGAAACTATGGCGCCCAGTCACGGGGAGTAAAAGAAACAGAGTTAAAGATGTCCCTACATTTCGCTACCCAGCTCCGTGAAGATGCCACTTCTACCTGAAACCTTTACAATTCATAAATCTCACCATGTGACTTCTACCTAGAAAGGATACGTATAGGACCGTGACTGAAGAAAATTTACCATTCTCTTGATTTTTCCCAACCTTCTTCTCTCTTATCTTTCATTTTCTGCTTTCTTATTTCTACCTCCTGTGTCCCACTGACCTGTTGGCTGGTCAGCTCATCCTGTCATTCAGTAGGTGGCTCCCTAAAGAGTGTGCAGCACGCATGAGCAGCGAGGACCTGAACAGCTCACCATCATACGTGACGGTGTTCAGTGAATCAGACCCAGGCTCCAGACATAACTAAAAAGCAACTCCAATTTGTATTTACATCAGAGCATATTGTAACAGCTCCCCTTGAGGGGCCACAGCAATACTCCTTATCACCTTCACCTCATGCTCTGATAGTAACCAATAGCATTCTTGAGTTTCCCACATTCCCAAACCCAGCTCTGTTCCTTAAATCCAAAATAATGATCCCCTCTTTTGTTCTGTTGCACCTTCCTTCATATACTAATCCATCACACTTCTTGGGCTAATTCTAGCACACGGTAGTGTGCTGCTTGAGAACCTGAGTTCCAGATGCAGAAATGCTCACTGGTATTTTAGGCAGACAGCATTATGCTCTGTGTACCTTCCCTAACATGAAGGTACAGTAGTAGCACAACAGTCTCATTGTTGTCCACAGTTACATGTGAAGGGCTGAAACACTGGCTATGACACAGGAAAATGCATATGCACATTCTAAGTCCACAGGTCTCCTTAGGATCAGAAAAATGACCACTGAGATAGTGACTTTCATGGCAGAAAATAAAAACATCAAGGAACACTCATACTAGTGGCAAGATCCTGTTAGAGGAAAAGCTAAATTTTATTTTTCTTGAAGTATGGAAGAAAGTATCACTTATATTACAACACAATTTTGTTTTTGTTTATAGTGCTATAAAACTGAAAAGTTGCTGGCAAATTCATATGATAGAAAAAATGGCTGATATCAAAATTGGGTCACTGGATAGTTGGCTTGGATTGCAGAAGACCTCAAAGCTTTTCGGAAACCCCACCAACATTAAGCGTATGACAGGAGAATTTATTTTCAGGCTAGCATGAAAGACATCTAAGTAAAATAAGTAGTTGTTAAAAGTTAAGGTGGATGGAAACTGCAAACAGAAATAGCATAACGCTGTGATTCTGTATGAACTGCTCAACAATTAAAGCTGAAAATGTCACATGATAAAATTTCTTTTGAAAAATGTCTTCAAATGCATTTCTTGGTTTTCCAACCTAGTTTTTGACAATTATCCTGGTACTTTAGATAGGGCTTAAACATCATGCATGTGGGAGAACATCGCCATTTCTGTTGCACAGGAAATAGGGTTTTGGATAAGAGGACAGCAAAGCCTTAGGTTTATTGGGCCTCTGTTTTAGAAGATGTGTGCTTGTTATAGTTGAACATGAAGGCTCATAACTAATAAAAAGTCATATTTTACTCATAATGTAGCAGAAAATGCTCCCCCAGCGAGTTTGTTAGTTGCCCAGGTAACAGTTTCTGTTGCAGTTCCTACTACTTCTGTCTCCTAGAAACAGCTGATCACTGTGATGCATAGCTGGTCACTATGATACGTACTGTAAGAACCAATCAAATACAGCCAAGTACTCTGCTTCTGTATTTCCTGCTGGCTTATCGCATATAAGCCCCAAGCTACCAGAGATAGTTTGCAAGCTTTTGGTCTCTGTGATAAAATACCTGAGAATAACAACTTAAAGAGGAAAGTTTAACTCTGGCTCATGTTTTCAGAAGGGCGGGTCCATGGTCAGCTGGCTGCGCACTCTGGATGAAGATCCAGCAATCCAGCAGGGCTGTTCACCTCCTATCATGCAGGCAGCAGGGAGAAGGGGAAGAGTCTGAGACGAAGGTGCCAGGCACAAGCTGTGGTCTTCAAAGCCAGGCCCCCGGAGGCTCTTAAATTTCCATTTTCTCCTAGTGATGCCATCAGATTTGAAGCTGTCTATGAAGTCAGAGCCTGTATGGACCAATCATGGCCCCTAAGCCCACTAGCCGGCAACGAGCCCTTCTACACTTTAGGGACAGTCCAGATCCCAACAAGGCCACATATCGGTGTGCAGGATGCTCTGGCATTGTTCTAAATCAGAACACTTCCCACACTTCGCTGCTCACTGTGCATGTATTACATGTAGTAATGGAGACAGGAAAGAAATGAGTCTCCAGTCTAACACGTTCCTGTAATATCTCTTCAATTATATTTTTTTCTGTTCATTTTGTCTCTTCTGTGTGAAGCACAAGTTGTTTAATGCACTCCTCAATGCCTTTTAGTTTTCTTTACTAAATCCTAGGTGGGATGCTGGACATTACTGTCAGTTCCTTCATGGTCCAAAACCACGTAAAGCCTGGGACTCACTTTCCTCTTTTTGCCTACACAGACGTCATTTCTCTCTATCTATGGAGTGTGGTGTCAGGAGGGTTCGTAAAGAATGTAAAGCTGTCCTTTTTCTTGCCAACACATCTTTCCTTTTGTGTGTGTGTGTGTGTGTGTGTGTGTGTGTGTGTGTGTGTGGTGCTGGGTGTAGAACTCAGGGTGTTGGCACCTGCTAGCCAAGCACTCTTTTACCACTAAGCTGCAGCCCATTTTATTCTGTCTTTTCCCTTCCATTTCTCCTTCTCTCCCTCCTTCTTTCCTTCTTTCCTTTCTTCCCTCCTTCTTTCCTTCCTCCCTTCCTTCCTTGTTTCCCTCCTGCCTTTCTTGTTTCCCTTCTTCCTTTACTTCTCTTCCTTCCTTCCTCCCTTTGTCCCTTCCTTTTTTTCTTTTTTCTTTCTGTTTTCTGAGACAGTGTTTCTCTAAGTTGCCTAAGTTGCCCTCAAACCTACTGACTCCGGCCTCAACCTCACAAGTAGCTGAGATTACAGAGTATGCCAACAGGTACAACTTCATCTCTCCCTATTTTGTGCTACATCCAGGTGCTGCTTCCTAAGCTCTTATGAAATTTTTTCTGTATGGACAAGAATTCAAACTGATATTTCCATGGGGACACCACTACTAAAATGCATTAGTATTTCATCTTGCTTATCTATCGTTGCCATAATTCTGCAGTTTATTTGTCACTAAGAGGGCCCTGAGAAGATGAGATGCTGAAATTGAGGTGACATTTGTGGTGAATCAGAGTTATGAACACCAGGATTCTTTGACACATCCTGACAAAAAGTCACTCCCCAATTTGTTTACACAGTAGAACAAATTCTTACTACCTGGAGATCACATAACAACCTCATCTGAACCTATTTCCTTGCAAGATTATACTTATTTTCTTAAAATTGATTCTACTAGCACAGCCCTGGAGGAAATGTGTACATTTCAAGCCTAAAAGTTCCTGCATTTCATTAGAGAGTGTCACAAATAGTTCTGTTTTCTACTGCACTGATTGACAATCACTAGTATTCAATAGATAATCAGTAGGAATCTGTGGGTGATTTAAAATCATCTGAATTAGGTTTTTCTAAAAACGGGATAATTTTCTCAAGTTACTCATCTAAGTAATGTTACTTATTAAATAAGAGGATTGTACTCATATGTATATGTTAATTGCTCTCTGTAATTTGTATCTTTTTTAATATCATCCTTTTAACATTTTACATTGGTACCTGTAGTAATTTCCCAATTTATTTTCTAATTCACTAAGTCTTTGTCAGCAAAATATTTTTTTCATCAACACAAAACTTTCACAGTTTTAATTGGCATGCATTTCTTAAATAAATTAGGAACTATATATGTATGCACTGTGAAAACTCTTTTAACATGAATCCATTTATATAATCACCATTGTAAAAGTAAAACATCACCCACACTTCCCAAGTTTCTTGAAAGCCTCTTCTCAAAGTGTCCCTTTCCCACTCAGGTGAGCCAATTCCATCTTATAATGATTCCATGGATGTGTACCTCCATCCCATACTTATCTGTATTGTTCCTAAGTTCATAAATAATATAACCTTTCCTAGTGAAGCTTACACTGCTCTCATTGTGTTTTGAGCTATACAACAAGCACATAGGATATGATTTTCCTGTGAATATAATGTAACCAGAATGGTACTCCTCTCAAATGGATGGGTGATGATCAGGCTACATTCCAACTTGAAAGATGCAGGCATACTCATTCCTGCTGCATCTTTCACTGAATTTGATGGCTTTACGTAAGAAGGTGGATGTGTCAGTGAATGGTGACACTGGATTTTCCTAAACCATTCTGGAATGACTTTCATTTAAGTTTCTTATCTCAGATGAAACAACTGAATAGAGAAAAATTCCTATAGGTGTCGTGTATGGATTCAGGTGTCTGGGGTATAAGATAATGGCATCATCAAATGCAGAGCAAGATGTTTTAGTACAAAAGAAGTTTACTGATCAAAAGATTTTGGAATTTAGGAGTCAGCCTTTACAGCACCCAAGTTAATGCTCTGGGAAGTTGAGTGAAGTGTGTGGCTGCCAGCTGTGAGTACAAGCAAGTGAATGAGTCCCCTGCGTAGGTTGCCGTGGAAAACACTTCATTGTGTGTCTTATAATCCAGAAGATCCAAATAGATGTGCACTATGAAGCATTTGCAAGAACTCTAACGAGAGAATCACAACAGTGATATGCAAAGTGTTGGGGCAAAGCATTACCTTCTTCTGTAGATGATTCGCCTTTGCAGAGATTCCTCCTGAGGTGATGTTAAGTTCTAATGGACCTCTGACAGTAAACTGAGAGTCACCAAATGATCATGTTATGGGAATTGGCTGTAGGAGCACAGGTGTCATCCACCAAGTGTGGGATTCTTAGTACCGCCACATCATCAAGTTGAAATAATACCTTAGAGATCTGAACTAATAGCTTAGGAAATATCCATGAGATTCCTGCCAAATTGTTTCTGTCCCCTCAGTCAACGCTTGTGGCTTCATGTGGAGTTGACTGGAGAGGAAATCTCGAATAATGTTGGTTTACATCTGGTTCTACATGAACACTTGGTGTGGGGGACCCCAGGACAGCTCTCCTTGAAAGAAGTGAATTAGTCTCTGTTTTGGCTAAATTTGACCCTATTTCTGTATACTGATATGTGCAGAGCTGGCTAGGGTATTTCCTTGTCCCTTCTATTGACTTTAAGCAATGCAGATGGATCTAGCTATGGTGGTGCTGTGTAGTCTTTAAAACAATGTTACAAGTCAGGGATACCCCATCCACAGCACCCATCTGGTACGCGTGCGCTGTGCTGAGTGTGGGCTGGGAAAGAGCCTGGAAAAAGCAGCCTGAAGTCTCAGGCCATTAAGATTACATATCAGAGCAGGAGCAGAGATAATTAATCTGTGATGTGCAGGTTACTCTTCTGCCTCTCTGTGCACACTGCAGAGGTGCTATCAGGCCTCCTTCCCATCCCAGCTCACATCACTCACCTACTTACCTCCTTTCTCTCAGTCACTCATCCCTGAGCCACTCCTCTCTCCATGAATTAATAAAGCCTGGGTTCTGCCCTGAGCCAAGGCTTTTGTTCTGCTTAGCCATTATTCTAATTGGATTTAGGACCCCTGTGACACCCCCCAACTGCAGATATGCCTTAGTGTCTTTATTCTTGCTGTGAATTGTACTGGAAGTGGTAGGGTGGAATTATTTACTGGAATTCCAACAGCTTTTCCAGGGGTTTACACATATAAACTCCACTGGACTGAGACAAAGTCTTGGAAGGGCTTTGTATGCTTGGATATACCTGAATATATAAAACTGTAACACTAAAAGCCAAAACAGAAATGTCCTGAAAAAATATGGGGTTTGAAGAAAATCTTAGTTAACATACCTTGGACCAGTCTATTTGCTTTGTATACTTTGTGTAAGCAAAGGATTATCAAAGACATAAATAAATATTTCAATTCCTGGTAATTGTTCATAGTTTCATTGTATGTTCTGAGACTTAGAAAGGTGTGAGAAACATATGTATGGATAGACCTTTTAGACAAAATATAAAAATACCCAGATCATGCAAATACTCTTCAAAGCCTGTCCTCTGCAGAGTTTTGTGATGGTAGACAGCATTTTCTGTTTGATGGATGACAGCCATGCTCTTTTCTCAGTTTCTTATTCATTGAGGTGATTATAAAGTGGCCATGGTTACAGGCATAAAAGCCATTGTCAGGGCTGGGTGCTGTGGAAATTCTCTCCCCAAGATTCATCACAGAATGCCAAATTTTTGTAGCTAGTGTAGATGTGTAACAGACAGCCTCAGACTTAGTGATACAAAGCAACCCACTGGGTACGCGTGTGGCTTCTCTGCACCAGGAATGCAGGCATACTGAGGAGCAGTGTCTCTGCTCCATGATGTCTAAGGCATCAGCTGGGAAAATCTAAAGGCTGATGGTAGCTCATTAGCCAGAAGCTGAATCCACTGGTAGCATCCCCATTATCTGCTGAGTAACAGTGGATTTTGTTTGGGAGTTCAGCTCGTCCAGGTGGCTCAGAAAAATCCACATTTAAGTATGGACCCTGTATGTGAATTTCTAAAGAAAGGTGGAATTCATGAATTGAAGACCTCCACTGAAAGAAGGCAAAAGTGTATGGCTTTCAATAATCCCACCATCAAAGTCTATAAATTCACATATACTGTATCATATTCCTTGAAGTAGTCATAAAAGTCCACCCAAAGTTAAGGGAAGAGAGTGTGCACCTCACCAGCTTATGAGAATTGTGCTACTGTCACAGCATAAGAGCAGCACATACAGTTTGGGACAGGGGTGGACACCTACTGGCCCAGTACTCTGGGAGGCTGAGGCAGGAGGACTGTTAGTATGAGCCTTGGTTGGAGAATTTAGCGACTTAGCGAGACCGTGTCTCAAAAATAAATAAAGAAATACATAAATAAATAAATGGCTGAGCAGGTAGCTCAATCACTCACACACACGCACACACACACACAATTTTAAAAAATGAATAAATAAGGAAGAATAGCTTGTGAAATGGGAAACATCATTGTGACCATTCTTGGAAACTATTACCTGTCACCAATGTCGAGTGCCCCCCCCCCACATTAGTCCGCAGGGAGACCACTTAGCCTTGTGGCTGCAAAGTGACTCCAGTGAAACCTCCTAGTGTGAAAGGGACAGAAATTGTCCACAGAGATATGGACACCTTTGTACAACTAGATTTGCTTTATTTCTCCAACAACCCATGGCCTTACCAATGCCTTATTCATCATGGCGTTGCCTCACACAGCGTGGGTCTGTGCCGGTCGCTACTCTCTCAGGGAAGGCGCACTGGTAGTGGCCGCATCCCCTCTCGGCCCTCACTCGTTCCACCGTGCACATCCATCCCCCGGAGCCACACAATGAAGCCCTTCCTCATTTCTGCACCTCAGCGTGTGTCCTACAGAATGAATCTTCATGGGGAGAATTCATCTTAAATGAGTCTGTTTGGGTGGGAGCCTCTCATTCCACTGGACATGCTGTATGAAGAGAAAATCTGGACACACAAGAAACAGCAGAGATGAACACACAGAAAGGGCTACGGGAAGACGCAGGAGGGATGCGGTCAGAAATAAGCGTGTGGATGGTAACTAAAATCTCAAGAGCAGTTACAGAAAGGATGATTGCAGCGATCTGCGTTTTCATATGCATGCAGTTTTCAGATATCCACTCTTAATTTCCTCCTTTCTTATATTTTGTAATTTTATATTAAGGTCCCATTACAAAGTCAATTTATGATACAGTCTTTGGATACAGAATATTGAGGAAAGAGTAGAATTTGAGCTAGAAGAAACACTTGCACTGAAAGTAACACTGTCCAGAATGTTTAGGATGTAGTCTTCATTCTGGGAAAAATAAAATGAGCCTATTTTGTAAAAGGAGCTTTCTAAGTGGGAAAACAAATATATATATATATTATATATATATACTAATCTAATATATATATTAGAAGGGAAAGAAATTGAATTTTCCATTCATCTCTTAACATCAGGGGAAAAATCAGCTTTCTGTATTTTCTGAAATCCTGAGAACAGAAGTGTATAAAATACGCATCTTCTTCACCTCAAGTTTTTCTACTAGTTTATGTCAAAAAGTGGCATTCTAGACTTAAACTGGAGAGCAAATGTAAAAGAAAATAATTAATTAACATTCAAAACAAAAATCAAATTAAGGAGGACGTAAGCAGGTATGTGAAAATACCGAAAAAACAAACATGAAAATAACAATTAGCCTTACCCGTGTAGGAGCGGTGTGAGCAAATACAAGACAGACTCAGCTTTGGAGGCTGGTGAGCTCCGGCATGTGCAAAATGTGCTTTAAAAAATGCTGCGTACTGACTGTACATATTTGTGGGTAGAGTGTGATGCTAAATGACAAACTTGTAATCTGCAGTGATGAAATCCAATTAGCGTAACCATTCACCTCGAAGCTTTATCCTTACTTTGTGATAGGAACATTCACAATCCTCTCCTCTAGCTCTTCTTAAAGATACAGTAAAATAATTATAGTCATCTACCTTTGCAACAGAACGCTACAACCTATTCCTCCCATCTACCTGTAATTTTGCTTTCGCATCTTTCCATATTAATTCTTCCACCCAGTATTGAGCCGTACCGTGAAATTCTACATTGGCTCACAAAGTACTTGCTTCCTTTCCAAGCGATTTTGATGATGCCACATTTTCCTAATGGCAGCCCTCATTTCCAGGTTTCTTAAGGTGTAAATCAGAGGGTTGAACAAAGGGGCAATGATGGTATAGAAAAGAGCAAATACTTTGTCTTCAGGGAACGTTCTGCTTGGTCTGATGTAAATGAAGAGTACGGGCACGAAGAACAACACCACAACAGTTACGTGGCAACTGCATGTAGAGAAAGCTTTGGACCGGCTCTCAGCAGGGTAAGCCCTAATGGTGTGCAGTATCAGAAGGTAAGACACCATCAGAATCACAAAAGTCACCAAGGCAATCAGACCCGAATTAACAGTGACTAAGAGACCAACATTGTGTGTGTCCGTGCAAGCCAATTTCAGCAAAGGGTACACATCGCAGAAGTAGTGATCTATCTCATTGGGCCCACAGAACGGTAAGAAGATGGTGAGAAGGAACTGACTGGCAGAGTGCAGGAAGCCCCCAGTGCAACACGCTACGATGATGGAGGTGCACCTTTGCCTGCTCATGATGACAGTGTAGTGCAGTGGCCTGCAGATGGCCACATAGCGGTCATAGGCCATCCCCGTGAGGATGAAGATCTCAATGCCTCCAAGGAAGTGAATGAGAAAGAGCTGCACCATGCAGTTATTGTAAGAAATAATCTTTCTTTCTGACAGTAAGTCAGCCATTAGCTTGGGTGTCACTGTGGATGTATAACAAAGGTCACAGAGCGACAGATTACTGAGGAAGAAGTACATGGGTTGGCCAATTAGCTGTGTGCATGTGATAGAAATTATTACGAGCACATTTCCCAGCCAAATAGCAACATAGCAAAATAAAAATAATACAAAGCAGAGGAGTTCCATCTCCTTATTTTGAGAAAATCCCAGTAGAATAAACACAGTGACATTATTTCTATTTCTCATGGTCTGGGACAGTAAAAACACATTAACAGCCACCTGAAAAGACAAAAGTTTAAGTTAATGCCATGAATTTTATGAAGAATGTTGATAATGAAACTTAGTATGAAACTAACTTTAATGGACAAGATTCCAAAGTTTCAAAAAAGGAAAATCATAGATTGAATAAAACAATGTGTTTTTTGGGGTGTCTTTTCCAGTTAGTCTCATGATAATTCCATAAGCTGTCTTTTCAGGACATTGTGTCTAAACTTGACATTCAATCAAACAATTCAAAAGCTGTTTGATAATTATTATCCATTTGCAATTTTTGCCAATATACAATTAAGTCCATACAAAGAACATACTTTTGGATGACAAACTCACATGCTGTTAAAAATGCAACTGTAAGCATAAATCAATATACATTTCTTGTAAGTGTAAAGTTTATCAATGGTGCAAATTTTAGTTGGTGGAATATACTCAACCTCCAAATCATTGTACAGTGAACTGAAACACAGTTAATATCATCTTATATACATAATATATATGTATAAATCTGTGTATTCCCTACCACTTTGTTTGTAACTCTGTATTGTCTGTACTGTGCTTGTGATATGTTGTAAAATGTTGTACGTCTGTTAATGTTTCCCTCCTTTTATCTTTAAAATAAAAAAAATCTGTGTATATATGAGGAAAGTAAAAAAAAAATTCTCAGTAAGAAATCCAACCAAGTGATTTAAGTGTTTTTCTTTCACCTTGCATGCAATTTTGATAGTAAAATGCTAATATCGCATAATTATCTTTATTTCCGTATCCAATGAAATCATATTTATGTACTTAAGTGAACCACATAGTAACACAGTAATTAAAAATAAAGCAAATGTATAAAACCAGTTTTACCTAGATTGTTGCACTTGTGGTTAATATGTGATATTTAAAACATCTACTTTTTTTCTGTCAATTTAATCAGAGCCTTCATTTCTGCTTTGCATCCAGAGAAAGCAATATTTCACAAATGTAAAACTGAACTGACTTTGCCAATAAAAATAAATATGCAGATCCTTGAACTCTCATTTAAAAAATCAGAAGTAGAAATCAGAATTTTCTGAGTTGAGAGTCAGAGTTCAATCGCAAAAGCTTGAGAAAGTAACAGTATTCAATATAAAAATCCTTATTTTACTCACATTTATCTTATTCTTCTATTTTTACTAATCAGAATCATCCAAAGTTGGACTTCCATCACTAAAGACATTATAATACGGATTTGTAAATTTTTCAAATGGGATGATAAATTAAGCTGTTTTCTAAGACTAGGAAAACATTGACATAAGCAAAATCTCCATGTTGAGCCTGCTTCTTTCTCCTTTAAATTTGAGCTGTTTATAAAGAGTCATCTACAGCTCGTGTGCTTTCATAGAAACAAAGAATCTGTAGTTCTCAGGCTCCAGTGATGCTGTAAGAGCCGTAAAAATGGAGGTTGGAAAGGGGGAGCTCCTGGTTTCTTTTGGAATCGTAGTTCACAGCAGGACCTTGCATTTACTTATTCTGCGTTTCAAGCTGTAAAATAATGACTCTAGTCCTGGTGATTTATAGGCAACTTTTCAGATAAAATTTTGCATCACTTTATCCTTGCAAAATAAAAACTTTTGTGCACACTATTGACATGTTGAGGAAAAACTACTTGGATTTGTACAATAGCTTTGGTCAGAGTAAGTACTGATGTCGGGAATCTACTTGACTATATTTAGCACTCACAAGTCCAATACTTTTTGCATTATCTTAGAATTCCAGCATCCTCTTGTGCCTAATGTTTTTGAAAACTCCTTGTAGGTATTAACTTTTAAAATCCTCACAGTAACTCTAACAAGTAAATATTAGTAAATCCATTTTATAAAAGAGGACGCTGAATCATAGAGATATTAAGTAGTTCTCCAAAGCCATCTATCAAGAAATTAGAATACTCAAGAACTGAAGAACGTATACCTCAGTTGACAATGCACTTAAAATTCTATCCATTGGGGACAAATTTTAATATATAATATGTAAGAAAATATTTGATACTATTGATACTTAGAATAAAGGCCTCAATGACTGAAAAAAATTTCAGTTCCTAATCTAGTCTACAGTAAACTCTATACATACTTAATTTCCAAGATAATAATTAAACACTTAATGGAGAAAGAACTGTCTTTCAGTCTACCTAGAAATCCTGAGCATGCATGCACAAATTTAATATTTTTCTGGTACTGGGCATCAAACTCAGGACTTTGTGTTTGCCGGACAGGCACTGTGCCGCTGAGCTATCTCTCAGCCCACAAATTTAATTTTCAATTCGAACCCATCTCTCAGATCCTTGTGACTTTTGTCATATGACCATTATTTTCAAGTCATAGAAATGTTGATAACTACATTGCTAATGAGAACAACTCTGTTTAGCTCTGCCGAATTAACTCTCAATTATTAGATAAATCTGTGTGTCAGCACAGCGGAGGGGCTCAACAAATAATTATATTGAATTCCTTTGTTTTGGTTCATCTCTTCTCAAATACTAGGCTACTATTCCCTTAACAATCATTAAATGTTTCCTTACAGATTTGAAGTAAATTACTCAATAGTGGAAATCAGTGTTAAAATAATTACTACAAACAACAGAGCTAAGCAACAATGTAAACAGAGATAAAATAAACAGATACTCAATCTTTTTTGTCTTTTTTGTATCAGAAATCAAACTCAGGACCTTGCCCTTGCCAGGCAAGTGCTGTGCTGCTCAGCTATATCCCTGGCTCAAGTTTTGATATACTTCATGTTTTTATTTAGTGACCTCGCTAGAGTCTTCGGTTAATTTTATTTTTTCTTTGTTTGTTCATTTTTCCAACAGCTAGGGATCAATTATCATGGTAGTTCTTATTCTGAAGATCTTATTTGTTCTTGTAACTTGGGTTTCTTTTTTTTCATTGTTTCTTGATCAGTACCTTATTGACCTTCTACTAAGAGTTCTACACGTGTCTTTTTCTTGCTGATGTTTGCTACCCAAGTGATCTCCAGGTCTCTGTATGTGTGTCATTCTGAAAGGTCACACCGCACTGACAAAGGACCATTCCTTGAGTCTATTGCCACTTGACTCTTAAAATACAATGATCTAGCCAATTCACAGAGATGCCTTCAGTCAAGTTTACGTGACAGTCATCCGTTTTCTAAACAATGAAATGAAAAACAGCTACCACACATGCAGACAGGGTAATGGGAAGGAGGAAATGATTCCTCACAAATCTTCTCAAACCTCAACTGTCGTTAATCCTTTCCTTTCCCTTCATTGATGTTGTGTCCTCCTTACCTCATCAAATTTCTGATATTTCTACTGTTCAGATTATTTTGCTTCTGGGTTTCCATTTCATTCTGCATAGACCACTAGCTATTTATGGAAAAAAAAGTTTTCTCCTTAGAGACAATTGACACCTCTCATTCAGCCATTGTTTCACACAATGGAAACTGAGATAAACAAGCCAGTAGTTTGAAAGCAATGGAATAATTTAAATATTCAAATGAGTCAAATCACAACCTGTGCTTGCATCATTCAAACTATTTAGAGACTGCCAACTCGCAGATTTACTAAATAAATGATGTGAACGAACTAAACCTCCAGCGTGCAGAAGTCTGCGTGTGTTCTGGAGCCCTGCTGTTTCTTCCTACCCTGCTTGGATTTACCTTCAGAAATGACAAGCTCACCAGTTTCATGACCTCTGATTAGCTACAGTGTGATCTGGCTTATAAATGATACAAAAGCAATAGTCAGCTGTGCCAGTTTAGGAATGTCACTCTTCCTATGTCCTCTGGAGCCCAGATTTAATTACCCTGAACTTTACACAAAGAAAGTTTTGTGATAAAAATAAATTTGATGGAATTTTTTTAAAGGCTATGTTCTTTGCTTCATGCCAACAAATTGAGGAGAGAAGGCTGGATCTAGTTTTTATAGTAGATAATGGCTTTTATTTCCTTCAAAAAGCATATTTGTGTTTTCTGGGAGAATTGAGTGGCTGTTAATTGGGTAGAATTCCAGAGAAGGGGGAAAAACCCTCGTAACCCTTAGTATTCTTTTGTACGGATTTAGAAAACTTCCACCCAAAGGACTTGTAAGAGAACAAGTTTCTTTTAAAAATAGGTTTATCTTTGCCCAAACCTTTATAACTAGGGTCATGCAGTGATTAAGTGGTTCGCTGACATCCAAACTGTTTTTGACAAATGATCCATTCACTCAATCTTCACATTCTTCTCCAGTGCTTTTAGATGTGCCCTTCAGTGATAGATAAAAATACATCTGTCAAATACATCTGACTGTCTCTTAAAGTTTTATATTGATTCACCATTTGCGATGTTTCAAAATTTTGTCAGAAAAAACATTTTTAAAGTATTTGATCAAAAAGAGCATGTTGGTAATGTGTGCTATGAGGTCAAACAAATATGAAGGTGTTATTTTCTCTTTGAAATTCATAGATGAGAATAGGAAAAGGATTAATATTTATAACGCTCAGTCTATTCCTCCCAGAACATGTAGATGTTGTTATATTGCCTTCTTGGTATTAGAGAAGTGATACAATCCAGTACAATACCATTTTTATCAATAACTTGTAAAAACTACAATGGATATAATACTTCTCCAAAATAAATTGATATAATTTGCATTCCATATCAATATTTCCTCCTCATCCTTACCTTTTGTGTTGTCTTACTGTTGAAATCATCTTTTAAGGTTTTATGGCATTTTAAATTTTAAAAATTGTTTTGCAATAGTGCTTGTGTTAATGTTATTTTTCATATGCCTTCTCTATGTTTACATAGAAATATTACTTATCTCTATGCAAAAGATCCCTTGTTCATGTACACTGGTTCCTCTGGAAAAATCTGTCTTTGAAATCTATTCTTCACACTATCTACAAATAATGTATTTTCTCAGTGCATGTATTGGTATGATTTTTATTTTAAAAATTAAAAAAAAACTGACAAAAAAACAATGAAGACAAAATAAAAACAACACAAAAACAACAAAAATGATACATGACCTCAAGACAAAATGATAGGAATTTACAGGGGTTGCCATATGACATACTGTTATTTTCAGTGAAGTTGCTCAGTCCATTAGACATAAGAATGTAAGATTGATCAAACAAGCAAAGACAGTAACAAGTAAAAAAAATTAAAATTAAAATAATTTTTAAAAAACATTGGATGCATGTAGTTTAGTGAGAGGAACAGTCAATGCTTAAAATATTCTTTTTTCTTGACCAATTTTACACGCTTGAATTTGGTAATTAGAATGACTGATCTGAAAACAACATGCAGTATAAGAACCATTGCTGAACTCCTACCATCTTGTATGGTGAAGCTCAGTATGATTTTTAATGTGTGTATATTCCTGTGTTTTTGTCACTCTGACTTTTGCAGAACATAAAGGGAAGATAAGCACATGCAAAAAAGATATATACTTTAGGGAGATTTTTATTTTTAAATCATTTTGCTTGGTACTAATTCTTCCAGAAGAATTACATTAATTTCTTGTGTCTCTATGTCTGGCATTGTTTTGGAATCTCTCAGCGAGGTGGGGGAAATGTGTCACTTTCATAGACATGTGTGATCCCCCCTTTCTTTCACATCTCAAACAAAATTATCTGTGTAATAATTGTCACTATATAGTTAATTTTAGAAAGTCATAATTTTAGCTGGACATCTTATATATTGAAGAAAATAAACCTCGGTAAAAATAAATTAACTTTCAGGTTAGTGTATGTCCTCTTTGTACTTTTTCTAAAGAACGCCAAAATAGTTGTTCAGTCTGCTCTGCAAATTTCAAAGAAAACAAGTATTAAAATTCTGCATCAGAATCAGAATCAATTCTTCTATTTAATAACAGTATCATTCCTTAGCCTACAGTGGGAATGATACCACCCCTTTTTAGTCTTACTAGTGAAATTTTCCTTTAACTAATAATTTTTCAGTTCCTGATCTTTCACATTGATAAATGAATGATTTGCATTCAGTGATTTGAATATGATATGTCATATACAAGTACCAATTACCCTCAATGAGCTAAGCATTATAGGTCATTAACACCAGATAAGGATAACAATGAGCAGAATAAAGATGGAGAAAACAGATTAGAGACAGAGGGAGAGAGAGGTGGGTGGGAAGTGCCTTTATAAAAGAAACAAACTGTTATGTACAAGCACCCACTTCCAAAACGAATGTAAATTTCATATGCTACACACAGGCACTTATAAAATTAAAATTACAATAAAATCTAATAATATTCCTTGGTGCCATCAAATAAGCTTGTGCTGCCTTGTAAAATTGTTCAGCATAAGTGGAACAAAACAATTACGTTTGTCTTCTGAAAATATCTTTTGACACCAAACTTTTCTCAGAGCCTTTTTCATCTCTGCATTTCTCAGGGTATAGATTACGGGATTGAACATTGGTGCGATAATGGTGTAAAATAGAGCAAAGATTTTGTCTTCAGGGTAAGTGGTAGGGGGTCTCAGGTAAGCAAAGATGGAAGGTCCAAAAAATAAAATAACAACAGTGATGTGAGACCCACAGGTCGAGAGGGCTTTGCGTCTTCCCTCAGCCGAGTGATATCTTAATGTGAAGAGTATGATGACATAAGACCCAAACAAGAGAACAAAGGTTACTAAGGCAACCATTCCTGAGTTGGCAACCACAAGTACACCTGTGATGTAGGTATCAATGCATGCAATTTTCAGCAGAGGAAAAATATCACAATAGTAGTGGTCAATTTCACTGGGACCACAGAAGGGCAGCCTGGTTATCAAGAAAAACTGGGAGAAGGAATGGGCAGCCCCACCAGCCCAGGCAGCCACGATAAACAGGTTGCATCTGGTTCTGTTCATGATGATCATGTAATGGAGAGGTTTGCAGATGGCAACGCAGCGGTCAAACGCCATAACCGCAAGGATGAAGATTTCAATTATTCCGAAGAAGTGCATGGCAAAGATCTGTAACATGCAGTTCCTGTAGGAGATGGTCTTTCTTTGTACTAGGAGATCACCAATCAATTTGGGTGTCACACAGGAGGTATAGCAGATGTCCACAGAAGATAAGTGACTGAGAAAATAGTACATTGGCTGATTATAAAGAGAACTACAGCAGACGGAGATGAGAATCAGAAGGTTTCCCACCAAGATGGCCAGGTAGCAAAACAAGAAGAAGATGAAGCAAAATATTTGTGTGTTCTGATCAGAAGAGAGACCCATGAGAATGAATTCCGATATGTTTGTCTGACTTTCCATATATGGTATGCAACGCACAGGTAATTATCTGAGGAAAAGTGAATTTAGATCAGAGCATTTATAATAGGATCACAATCGTGATAGAGACTACCAAAAAGTCACAGAAGCTGCTCAAACAAATCACAGAAGCTCACAGATAAATGAACCTAGGGGCTGGGGATTTAGCTCAGCGGCACAGTGCCTGCCCAGCAAGCGCAAGGTCATGAGTTCAATTCCCAGTATCGGAAAAAAACAAAAAAAAAGATAAATGAACCTATTAATAATATTTCCTTTTCTTCTAATTTCTCTACTAGCTGTGTTTGAAAAACTTCCCAAGCCATTCATCATATTGGTAATACTAAGAATACAATATATTAAATTGTGAAAATGACTGAAAATTGCCATTTCAAAATAAAAGAAGTTCTAGAATTAATATTTAACATGGAGAAATATGAAAAATTCTTAATGTAATGTTGGACATTTATCTAATTTGTACTTTTTAGTTTTATTCTTTGTTCACAGGGTTTTCAGTTTAAGTGATGGGCCCTTCTACCAGTGAGTGACAAAGCAGGTCCCCAAACTGTTTGCAGACATATAATCAGGGAACATATTTGTGATTTTTTCATTCCTTAAATCTTGAGCTGTGTGTTTGGTGGATAATGTACTTCAAAACACAAGGGTAAGAGCCTCACTGTGGTCCCTGCACGATAAACTGAAGAACACAATTTTGATGTTTGTGTTGCAAGGTAAAAGGAAAAATGAAGGTAGAGCAAAAAAGTTGAAGGCTTTGGTCAATACATCTTGAGAAAAAAAATCAAGATAGTTTGCACATATTTCTTCTCTAAACTTTAGTGTGCAAAACATATCTCCAGGAAAACTGTAGACTCAATAGTATTAATATTATAGAGATATAAAAAAGTAATGGAAATGAACAGGTAATTTAAAATCTGTGGCAATTAACAAGTTCCACTAAAATAAATTATAGGTATCTAAAGTGAATGAAAGATATTATACAATGTCAGTGTAAGCTGTGGTCAGGAATCATTTGGCTGTTCTCTGTTGATTATTAATGGTTATTGTGGCTTTGCATAAGTAATTCTTCATAAGATCAGGGCAGAATTCACACAAAGACAATGGACGGGTGCACTGCAGATAGTGCTTCTGAGTACTGATCTCCCCGGTGCTGAGATATTAACCAGTATTCACACGATCTTTCTGCTTTACTCCCAGACTACTTGTGGCAGCCATGTCTGGCCCCAGAGAACCCATTTATTCATATTATAGAACTTGTACTGCAACAATGTGCAGAGGGCAATAAGGTTAGCTTTTTCCAAGAGGGGACTGTCTCAACTTGATTATTCTCTGTCAATATCCCCCTCAAACTTTCTTTTTTTTTTGGTTTTTCTCCGGTACCGGGAACCGAACTCATGACCTTGCGTTTGCCAGGCAGGCGCTTTTGCCCCTGAGCTAAATCCCCAGCCCCTCCCCTCAAACTTTCTAATCACTATAGTATGAAGACAATATGTCTTATCTTTAAAACTGTGTATAAGTTACAGGAACTCCATCAAATTTAATAAGTTTTTCTAATTTATTAAAATGTATGGGCACAATTATCATTGCAAGTGGTCCCTCAATTACAAAAATAATATTTTGGATTCCTTTATATAGATGCAAATGAAACACAGGTAAACTTAAAATATTTTCAATAATGTCTAGTCACTAGAATGACTTAAGAATTAAAATATCCATCTAACCCAAATATATTCTTTCCTGTATAGAAAGAACCAATTACCAACTAAATGAACTGCCCAGATTGGAGATTTAATTATTTACATAATTTATTTTTTTGTGGTACCAGGAATTGAACTCAGGACCTTGCACTGGCCAGGCAGGTGCTTATACCACTGAGCTATATCCCTAGCCCTTGATTTATAGAGTTTGAAAAGTAGATGCTCTAATTCTTCTTCAGTTGCCTGCTGTAAACCCTGGGAGATGTTTCCAACGCAGAGCAGTAGGAGAAGCCCCATAATTCTCATGTCTTTAAAGATGACGCTCTGTAAAACGCGTCATCCCAGTAAAAGCCATTATTAAAATAAACCTGCCCAATATATCTCCAGAGTGCTAAGGATAAATGTGTGCTGTAGCTTCTGTTCTGTTTGAAACCTTTACATAATTTTAGACTTTGAATTAGAGCCAGATAGCTGTTAATATTCAAACCTATACACTTACAGAGGCAAGTCCCTCTCACTCTTGGAAATATTAGTAGTGTAGAGTTAAGAACAACTTTAGGTGATAGGAATTGGAATTAGGAAATGAAGGGGTATTTTTGAAACTTTTATGTCATTACGCCTGAGGAGGGAAAAGAACACATTATTAAGTAGAAGTGCGTGTGTGTTATTAGATCAATGAAGAAAAATCTAAAACAAAATAATAAAATGAAATTAATAGCAATTTTTATGCAAGCATTGTCTATGTATCAGCAAACTTTTGATGATATACACACAACATCAGTCATCATGTCTACAAATCCATATAGTTGCCATTAGGTGAAATACATGAATTGAAATTTGGCTACGTATATAAGTTTCAATCTTTGATTTAAATTTTATATGGCAGTGGATTTCAAAGCTATACAGAATTTCCAGAGAAGCAGGAGATGGCAATCATCCAGCAGAGACTTCGACAAGCTGTAAAACTTACTCCTAACAATTATTTTATATACATATTCTCAACAACTGTTTCATATATTTCACTTTCTGTTATTATTTATGATAAATTTTAGGGTACGTAATTTAAATTATTATAAATTTCTTCATTCATAAAGCTGTTTTGTTCATGCAGGATAGTTTAACTTTTCTAAATTTGAATTTCAGCATTAATTAAACTGAAATACACCATTTGCAGAAACAATGAATTGGGCATGATATTATGATATTTAATCCCTTGGGAGAATAAAAAACACATAACTAAAAATTACTTATCTTTTCCTTGTTCTGCTTTTTCTTTCAGTGCATTAATTGATAACATTCTAAGTCATCCTTCAAATAGACACCTCCAACAAAAGGTTTTGTGGTAAACAAAAAGAAGCAATAACCTAGGTAACTTAGATTTCAGAAGGGAAATCTGAATAGGCTGCATGTGAACTATGTTTCGATGCTCAGAAAAAAAGAAGGAATGAATGTAGAAGGAAATGAAAGAAGAAAAGAAGAAAACTGAAGGAAAAGAAAAAAGGAAGAAACAGAAATAAGGAAGGAAGGAAGGAAGGAAGGAAGGAAGGAAGGAAGGAAGGAAGGAAAGAAGGAAGGAAGGAAAGAGAAAGAAGAAAGAAAGAAAGAAAGAAAGAAAGAAAGAAAGAATCAGTACTATGAAATTTCTTAACATTTAATTTTAAATAATAACTTTTTGTACTATCAAAACTAAATTTAAAAGCCAGTTTTCACCCTTGGTAGTATCCCTGAATAGTTCTTTTTTTTTTTTTTTTTTTTTTTTTTTTTTTTTTTTTTGGTTTTTCTCCGGTACCGGGAACCGAACTCACGACCTTGTGCTTGCCAGGCAGGCGTTTTGCCGCTGAGCTAAATCCCCAGCCCCTCCCTGAATAGTTCTAATCACTTCTTCTAAGGTATTGTCAGTACTCCTGTAGGTTAAGTAGTTTCATGATAGGCATGCTTTTCCACTGGTGACATTAGCATATGCCTTCACCACAAACTTACCTTTCCCGACTTCAGTAAATCTAGATCATTTTAGCAGATTGATATTTGAAAGCTGGGGATTTTTTTTCCAAAGATTGGAATCTGGAATACTATTGAAAACCTGAAGATTTACTTAGTTTTAGATGTGTTATTCAAAACTCGAACTGTGCTTGCAATACACAAAGAAACCAAACATTAGCAAAAATATTTTTACTCTTGTTCAGATTCTAATGATCCATATCAAAATGCACACCGCTAACTAACAGAATAAACACCAAGTAGATCTAACATTCCTTGAGCAAAGCTCACGAGAATGATTACCTGCACATCAGTTGTTGGTGAGCTTCAGATCAGTTTTACGTCACTCAGGAAAACGTCTTAGTTACTCATTTATCATCTTCAGTTTTATAGCTGCTAACTTTTTCCTAGAATTTACACCTGAAATACAAGATGCATAGAAATTAATGAGTCAAAAACCTGTCATTTCTCAAAAAATGTCCTCATGATTGTGTCCCTTTCATTTCCAAGAAGATAATTGCACAATTTTCCAAAGATTGTGAAATTGAAAGACCTCTGCAAACTTATCTGTATTTATAATAAAATATTTATTCATTACGTAAGAAAATGGCTTAGCATTTCAATTGCTGATAGAACTGTCTTTTACCTGTTCATACTTGAAGCAAACAAGAATTGAAATATCTGTTAAAACAGCATGCATATATTTTCTCTAGGATGTCATAATTTTATATTACATCTAAAAAACATTGCACTGAAAGAGCTACATATATACAGGGAAGCATCATAAAGAGCAACTATTTTCCCAGAAGTATTTCTTAAAAAGTTCTACTCAAAGTAACATTTCTAAGTTGTCCAAGGTTATATTGCTCAGTGCACCTGGGAATTTCTGGAGTGTAAACCTGGTGTCCACTTTTAGTATCAGTTATTCTCTGGACACTGTATCTCTAGAGACCAACGCGGTAATCAGAACCCAGAGAAACTCAGGAAATTCTTCCAATTCTGACCACAGTTCTCTGAAGAGCAGGAAAAACGCTTGGATAGGACTGCAGGAGCATTTGTTTCCTTTGAAGGAAGTCTATTTCTGCAAATAATAAAGAAAAGAAAAGGGGAGTGGGGAGAGACAGAAAGAGAGTCAGATTCCCAGGAAAAGCCATTATTAAAATAAACACATATGCAAGAGAGTTGGTTAATAAATCAGTGATCTACTAACTCATTATTTTCCTGGAGTAGCAACCACATAATAGTAATGAACTGTTATTTCTATACTGGATAGTTTGAAATGCAAGATATAAAGGAAAATAGGTAATAACCAGCATGAATTAAAATTAGAAAAATATCCCACACCTACTCATAGAATGGTGCAGGACCCAAATTTCAGGTGTCTGAAAACTATTAGCAAAGAAAGGAATGAAAAATGCACATGTGCGTTATGCATTGCCTCATATTCACTGGAGAGCAATGGACTTTCTTTCTATAGGACACCATGTCTGCATACCTCACAAGGTTGCTATGGTTTGGATATGGTTTAATTTATGGCTGCAGAGGTTGAAATACTGGAGTCTTTCTCCCAGGGTGGTACAATTGTGAGCAGGCGCAATCGAAGAGAGGGCCTCCAGACACTGGCAGTGTGGTCTTGGACTTTGGGTCCAGCGGACCCCTCAGGTTCTATGAGGGGATCATTATGAAAGGAGCAAGCCCCACCCTACCCCATTCTCTCTGCTGGTTTGCGATGTTCTCCCCTGCTCTTCCTGCAGTTCTGTCCGTGCTGTCCAGGCCAGGAGGGGAAAGGTGGTGAGGGGGGAGACTGGGCTCAGTTGGCTCTCAGAGATTCGACCTCCAACGTGTGAATGAGTAAACCTTATTCTAGATTATCCATGCCTGATATTTTATTACAGTGTGAAAAAGCTGACTAGCAGTAATCATATAAGATTTTACTACAAACATGAGCATTTCATATTATTTCGTCTAAATCTGATGACTTCATTAAGACAACACTCAATGTATTTAGAGTCAATAAAAATTTTAATATATGTCAGTCATTATATTAGGCATTTGAAGGGCATTATCTGATTTAAATATTTTGTTTTTTTATTTTAGAAATAAAAGGAAAATACTAACAGACTGACAACATTTTACAAAATAGCAAAAGATCCGTACGGACATTACAGAGTTACAAACAGAGTGGTAGGGAATTAACAATGCTTATTGTATTACACATTGATATCTTCAATGTAGTTTCTCATGAAAACACATATAGACATACAAAGCTAATCAACCATTTAAATATTTTAAAAAATCATTTGATGGAATCATCTCCCCCATTATTTAGAATCATTCAAAGTCATTCAAAAAGAGAGAGGAGTTAAAAGGATAAATGAATATGAGAGGAAATTGCAAGATGATAAACCCATCATTATCGATGATTACATTAAATTAAAATGAGCTTAACACTAAATTAAAAAGCAAGATTTGTTAAATAAGAAACAAAACCTATAAGATCAAAGGATGGGAAAAGAAATATAATGCTAAGACCAATGAAAAGAAAAATGGGGAAACTACAGTGATCATACCAGGGAAGTTTCAGTTCAAAGGATGCTGCCAATGGAAACAAAATTAATTTCATAATAATAAAAGGATCAAACAAGCAAAGAGAGTTCACATGGCAAAAATATTACAGCCTTAGTAGCAGTGCTTCAAAATATATAAATCAACTGCTGAACCATAGGAAAAAACTCAGCATAGTTGGAGATTTCAATCCCTGAATATCAGTAGTTCATAGGACAAGTCAACCTAAAATTAACCAGGATGCAGTAGACTTGATCAGTGCTACCAGCTCAACTGTCTTGGCTGTCTTTGTCGAACAGTGCATCCAACCTAGCAAAACACACACACTCTTGCCCAGTAGGCTCAGAACAGTTACCAAGAAGAATATATTCTGATTCATAGAACAAGATACCATAGATTTAAATGAACTCTAGTGTTTCAAAGTCTGTGACTGGAATTAAAAATACTAAAAGAAATCTAAGAAATTAGCAAATATATAGAAATTATAGAACAAATTCTAAATAAATTCATGGGCCAAGAAGAAATCAAAGGAAATACTATTTTGATGTGAAAAAATTAAAGCACAATATATAAGTTTTCTGAGATGCTGTCAATACCACAGTATTTATTAGAAATTTATTAATATAAACATTGATGTTGATTAAAAAGTGAATTCTCAAGTTATTATCTTCAACTACCAGTTTACAATTACAAAAAAGAAGAACGGGCCAAAGCAGAATAGGAAGAATAAAGGAAAATAATAAAGATGAAAGTGAAAATCAAAAAAGTGAAAAAATAAAACAAACATTTGACAAATTTACTAAAATTGATGAACTTCTAGCCATATTTATCAGAATAAAAAATGCAGAAATTATCAATGTCAAGTATAAGAGTAGATGTCCCCACAAATTCTATAACTATTAGAATACTAGTAAGACAAAAATATAAATTACACAAAATTCAACTTCACTTTTTATGCTGAACACTTTAAATCACCAAAATTTTGAGAAGACATGTTGAAAATGAAGCTGAGTATCAAAAACACATAAAAATGATCAACAAGAAACATTGTTCAACATTATCAGTCATTTATGCAGATGTGAATTAAAACCTACATGAGATTAAAGGTCAGACCCTTTAGAATGATTAAAATTAATAAAAATCAATGCTGCGGGTACAGACAGGCAAGTATAATAGGCTTTTTGTGGGAGTTTAGACAGTGCACCCACCCATTTTGGAAAACCTATTTGGAACATTTCTCAAAAAGTGAAGCATACATCTACAATCAACCAGCCATTCCATTCCTAGGTACTTAAGAGAAATGAAAGTATATATCCCCCAAAAAACTTGTATATGAAGATTTATAGCAGTTTTAATTACAATAACCAAAATCTATAAACAATCCAAATGTACATTAACAAGTGAATAGATAAAAAAAAAACCATAGAAACTGCATACAGTGTAAGACTACTCAGCAACAAACAGGAATGAGCACCTTATGCTTAGCACACAGATTAATCTCACAGCGATTATGCTGAAGAAGGTGCGTAACATACAGAGATGGCAGAGCACAGGGTCTGCTTCTCCTTTAGAGTTCTCTCGGACCCTATATCCTGCCACTGGGGTCAAAACAGATGCCCTCCGAAGTTGTGGCTGCTACGTCGATGAAACTATCATAGACCCGTAACCAAGGTGGTTCCAGGAATGCAGGCTGGTAAGTGAGCAGCTTCTACGGGTGCTTCATTATTACCGCATGGTATTGTCCTAGGGTGTCTACAAGAACAATATTTATGTGCTATCTCTGGGTCACAAAGATTCAAGGTCCTGGGCTGCAAATGGGGCCCTGCCAACATCGGCTGACAGTGGAACTTTCAGCAGTCCTTATCTACACATGCTCTGACATGTAGTTATTAAAACACTAGTAAGACAAAAATAGAAGCAGCATAGATAGTGCCACTGTGGACAGCGTGGCGGCGGTGCTGGCCCGCACCCTTCCCAGCCCTCGAGGAAGCCACCCCAGCCCCTCCACAGGACGCAGACCGGCTTTCAAGTTCCTCAAAGACGGCTTGCTTATCTCCTTCGAGCGTCTTCAAAGTCCTTGCTTTAGAATTCTGGCCAGAGCGTCACTTGATCCTTTTCTTGCTGCCTTTGCATATGGCGACATCGTGTGCTTCTGTATTTATCTGACACCTTCGTGGTGAGATGAGGACTTGTGTGAATGAAACCCCTTTTCTTCAGCCACGAGGAAGTCGTTAACCAAAGCTCCTTGCTGGTGGCAGTGTGTGGAAGATGAAGCTGTGGCCAATGTCAGGTCCCGTTCTGAGGAAGGACATCAGCAAGAGGTCAGAAAAGGACACATGGACACTCGAACCCAAGGGAAAAACCTTCACAAAGCAAAGAAAACCGGGAAAAAGATTACAGCTCCTGAATGTGTACAGAAGTAAAAGACATTGGAGAGGCCTTTGTATATCACCTGCAGTACTTTCACACCAACCCTAGGTGGCGCCATATGGAGTAGGATAACTTCAATGTGGGAAGAGCAGAGGGATGTGAGTGCTACACGGTGCCACTGCTGGACCCAAATTGACCGAACCCTAGGAAATAGCAGCAATGGACAGGCTTCCATGATACCAGACTCCAGATTGATACACAAGGACTGAGACTGCAGGCCTGCGGCAGGGACAGGGCACATCTCAGAACCACAAGCTCCAGGCTTGAGTGCTGACTTCATCGCCCAGTTGTCCTGTCGCCAAGACGGAGCTCAGTGCCCGGACTGCCCATGGCTACTGACCAACACCAGTGGTCACAGGCTCTGGACTGCCTCCACAACTGGGTAAGGACCATGCATACAGGCTGTACACCGCCCCGTGACCCACCGGACAACACAACTCCCATTCTAAATGAAGGAGAAGTGGAGATTTTCCCAGAGGAAAGAAGGCTGAAGATTATCACCACCAGATCTGTCACACACGCACGCACACACGCACGCTCAACAAAATTCTTTAACTTGAAGGGGAAGGGCTCTAATTAACATGAAAGCATAAAGATGTAAAAGTGCCTGGTGAATACGACGACACAGTCAAATTCAGATTATGTCAATAATGACCAGAAAATGAATGATTATTTATAGTATCCTGCACACTGTGATGATCAGGCACGCATTTTTGCCCCTTATCAAAAACACACCAATGAGAAAGTCACGGGACGTTACTGTTTATGGGTTAGTATTTATGTCCGAAAGAAGATCCAGGACCACGAGCAATGATGTAGAGTAGCTTTAAACACATGGTCCTGGAAACTACAGAGGCATTATTTCAACATAAACAAGCTCTGATGAGAACAGGAAGAGATGGTATGTGGAATAGAATAGGAAGGGAGTTGCTCAGACCCTAGGAATCTAGGATCATCGTTTGCTCTATTTCGATGATAAACTGGTACTTGAGTGCCTCTTCTCTGCACACAGCTGTAAATGCATATCAAGGAATCGCTGTCTCTAACACTGGGTGTGGGTTTGTCATTACCTTTTAAATTGTGCATGAAACTGATTACATGGAGAGAGACTTACACAATCTCAGGGAAGCTCTAAGTGCAGAAATAATGAATTAATAGCCCTTCGGCAAAGCACTGCACAGAAATTGAGAAGTCCAAACATGTGTCTGTGTGCTTCTGTTTGAATAGTACAGTCGGAATTAAAGCGATGAGAAATTTACACATATGGGGTCTACATCAACTGCATATTGGAATGTTTCTAATTTTTTGACTTGCAAAAAAATATTGCTATTGTCAGGGTTACAAAGAATTTTAAGTAACGGGAGAAAATTCCTAGCAATAAAGCCCTCTCTATCTTTGGAAAATTAGTGTAAATTCTGTAATCCAGCAAATGGAGAAGATGAAAATTTAAGTGGATGGGAAAACAGAATATTGGGTAGTGGAGTATGGATATTAGATCAAACTTCCACTCCTATTCCTCCCAAAACCTAAGTTTTCTCAGACCTCTTTGGCTGTGGCCACCTCATTCTTGGTTTTCTCCATTCTTATGCATATTCATAATATTATTATCATCTTATGCCACTCTCTGCTCCTTCCTCTAATGAAAACTTACCCTAAAGAAGTTGGCAAATCCTCTCCCACTCTACACAGGAGATGCTTAGTGTGATTAGAGGGGAGAGCCCGAGTTCCAGGGGACTTGCAGTAGCTGGGCCAATGAGTCACAGTATGAAATTAACACCTGTTTGCAGGGTGTGATATGTGTCAGTTGATTCCTTTATGTCAAGACATATATCAAAATATTTAATTAAAGAATACTATTATTGTCTATTGCCATAGATGATAGAAGAAAAGGAGCTTTGAGGCCTAAGTTTTTCTGAAGATTCACTTCAATCCTCTATTTTTCTATGGCATATAAATAGATATAGAAAGATGTAGCGTAGAATATTTAAAAATCTATAAAAATGCCAAACTTCTTCTCTGAAGGGATCCTACGGGCTAAGTGTAAGATTTTCTTTGAGCATCAGTCTCAATTCTGTGTTCTAATACAAGAAATGGATCTGTGAAAACTTAGTTTTGAGTAGAATAAAAAGAAAAATTCAGTTGGTTGCTACAAGTATGGTGGTAGGTTTAAAATTATGGAATATTATGATCAGGAGCTGGTAAAACGTAATATTTTGAATTAATCTACAAATATGTACATATTTATACGTGGGATATATGATTTTAGCATTCACTGATACTGTAGTTCTGCAGCAAATCATGTTGTCTGTCGGGATTAATGCTACCTTGTCCCACAAATCAGCTTTTACATTTGGTAAGTATATAGGCATTTTACCCCATTTGTAGGAAAAGACATCCTACTCCATCTGTATAAACCGTGTATCTCCTGGGTACATAGTGTTGTATTCCTGAACAGGAAATTAGAGCATCTTCATGCACAGTGCAGATTGAAAAATAAAAAGTAAACAACAAACATACAAATGATGAGAGCATGCTAATTGCTCAGGGACATAAAACATTTTCCAAACACTTGAGAAAGTCAAGCCATGCAAGTCTCTCTTGGAAAAACACATAGATGGAAAATTTCCAAACCCGAGAAGGAGACAGCAATTCTCTGGGTTCATGACCTCTCATGGAAACTTCTTTATATTCCAGGTGGAAACCAAGAAAGAATCTTTTTGTTTTGTCCTGAGCCTATATTAAAGACAGCACATGAGCAGTAGTGGTAACATTCTGCCCTGGACTGCCAGACAGTCTCTCTCTCTCTCTCTCTCTCTCTCTCTCTCTCTCTCTCTCTCTCT
>NW_004955511.1:381006-446299 GCF_000276665.1 Chinchilla lanigera | reverse complement strand
TCTCTCTCTCTCTCTCTCTCTCTCTCTCTCTGATAGAAAAAAAAACTTTTGACATAAGCATCATATTTCAGGATACCAAATGGGCTTTTCTCCATAGAGTTTTCAGAGTTACTAACACTAGACTTTTTTAGGAGTGGATACATGATGAGATTTGTAATTTACACTTTTAAATTTTCAAAAAGGATATAAAATCATGATGTAGTCCTTAAAACTGTTGGTATTATGCTCAAGCCACTAATTGTGCATACTTGGGTTGATTCCACAAGTTTTCTGGCACTCAGACTCCCCATCTTGAAGAGAAATAAAATATTACCAAACTCTGAATACGTGGAAACAAATAAAACAATACACATGGAGCCCCTAAGGCAGCATGTGACAGATAATAATAAGATATTATGCTCATAATAATAATAAGATATTATGCTCATAATAAGATAATATGCTCAACAGCAGCATACATAGCAAAAGACAAATCTTTCTTTCTCCGAGTTAGGAACATCTGTTACTTCTAATCTAAATAAGTTATGACTATAATCAACACTGTATAGCCAAGTGAAATTCAAACAGCTTTGCTCGTTCTTGAGTATCATTTTATTTATTCATTCTAAAACATTCATATTTACCATGCTTCCTCCAGAAGTCTCCATCCTGTGGTTTTAGATTATACGTAGGGCTTTCTGAAGGTCTATGGAGAACACTGACATAAAGCATGAGAAATTCTAGAGCTGCAGGACACTTACAGTAACTGGTGGAATAAAGGCATCCTATTTCTACAATCACACACTAGCAAATGATGCAGAAAAGTACAGTAAAGGTAAGAAATTGTGACTCGGGACACAGAATACAGTCTGATTTGAGCCGTGTGCATGTGATGTCATAATTAACATTCGTTTCCTCCCTCAGAATTGTTCAAAGACTCATAAATGACAGAAGCGCTGAATTACTTTAATGCTTGTTTTCATGACTTGCCATCCTGTTATAATGAATTAAATGATTAAAATACAAGAAAAAAAAGATTCAGATGTTAATCATATGACCAGGTTCAAAAGAGAAAGGATAATTTTTAAATAGTTTTTTTTTTAACTTCTAGAAATAGTGAGAATATAAAAGTTAAGATATTTAAAACAATCAGTGGAGGAATATCAAAAGGAAGGAAACAGACCTGAAGGCTAAAGAGAACCCATTTCCGAGTCATCAAGGAGAGAAATATGCTTAACTAGATAGGTAAGAAATCAGCATTTAGGTTTTTTTTTTTTTTTTTTTGGTTTTTCTCCGGTACCGGGAACCGAACTCACGACCTTGCACTTGCCAGGCAGGCGCTTTTGCCGCTGAGCTAAATCCCCAGCCCCAGCATTTAGTTTTTGAAGCAAATTATTTCAAATCCAAAGAACTCTGGATTTAAAAGCAGAAGAGTAGGAAAATTGAGAAGTATCTTAACCTCTACTTTTACTTGATATAACTATACTTATTTAGAAAAAAATGTACGCTGATGTGACTGATACATACATATATGTACATAGATATGCTTTTAAAATTAATTTATGTTTTTGTTTGTTTGTTTGTTTGGTTTTTTTTTCCGGTACCTGAAATCGAACTCACGATGTTGCGCTTGCCAGCCTAAAATTAATTTATTGAAATATAGTTATAAAACACTACTTACAATGACAACCTTATTACTATTCTTGTTTTAGTTTTGAATGTTATATATTTTTTGAAGTTGCAAAGGATCAGTTTCAGAATGCTTAGTGCTAAAATGATATTTGTTGCTAAAATCAATGGGACTTTTCCTCATTACCATATTTTCCTCATAATTTTACTGTATTAGAAGTGTTATTTACAGATGCATATATCGTTAATTTCTAGTATGTCCATTTACATAATTGTCTTTCTATTACTAATCACATCAGCTATTTCTAAAGTTTCACTACTATTATGTTACATCTGCACCACTTTCTCCTATGAAACTGCTCTACCTCAACTTACTTTTGGAATAAATGTTTAAGGTTTAGGTAACCAGTATAAAAATTACATCCAGGTTTGCAATTCTGAAAATATGCGCTAAAGTGTTTTCCAAAATGGAACAGGCACAACTTAAATGTAATGTGATTTTAAATAACCCAGAGTTCATTCCTACAACTGGTTTAATTTCCAGTTTGTTTACTGTGTGGACACTCTTAAAAATAATGCTGATACCACAGTTTCATACCTGCTTCTTTATACTTTACCTAGCATGTGCATAGAGACTTCATTTGCTCTCCTGATCAGGCGCCTTGAGCAAGTATTACCGTGTCCATTTTAAAGGCAAGTGGACTGAAAACATCAGTTTATTGAATGATGAGTGAAGCTTTTTTTTAATGACAAACTATGAATATTGTATTTAATTAACTTTTTATTTAGAGAAATGAAATGATTACAAAATTTGCCAAGATAGTATGAAGAGCTCCTCTGTACTCGTCATTTCTTTATTCCTAATATTAGCATTAATATTATCGTGGGTACAGCTGTTGAAATTACAAAATTAATAGTAATAAATAGTGCTAAAAACTAGACTTCAGTCGGAATTTTTGTGTTTTTCATGGCAGTCTTTTCTGTGCATTCTGGATTTCAGTCCAGAGGACTGCACAGCATTTAGAAAATCTGAAACTTGTCATCAGCAGCAACCAGTCTCCATTATAAAAGTTTGACATTAATTTTAGAAATTCATATCTGAGAAATGTGTGTTGGTTTGCACTTGGCTGATAAGTGTTTTAGTGCTAAAATTGTATAGTACTCTTAAATTTTGCCAGGCAGAGTAAATGAGTATATTAAGAATAATTTCACTATTACATTAATATATTGTCTTGGTCTTTCTCTCCAAAGTCAAAATCAATCCATCTATCTATCAGTCTAAATGTTTTCTTACTGTGAATAATGCTACTTTAAACAGTAATATATGCGTTTAAATGGCAAGAAGGCCACAAAGTGTATTAAAATATTATTAAGAACATTTAGAAGTGCTTTGTATTTAAAAATAATGTGTCTTTACTGTGACAAAATGAAATGTTTCACATTAGTTAATAAATAAAAGCAAAAATACAAACATTTACTGGTCTTATGCACAGTAAAGCAGGAGTTACAGTTAAAACAGTGCCATTTCTGCCCTGTGTCAATGACTCTGATTGTAATTCAAAACCATGTTCTGGATTTATGATGGCGTAAGTGTTTTTATGAGTATTTATTGTCAGATCCTTAAAGAATCCTGTAGATAGATCATTTTATTATGCTCACTAACAGAAAGGAAATGCAGGCTTTGAGAATTTTAGTAACTATTCAGTCCTGCACAAATAGTACAACTGAGTTTTGAAATCAGGTCTGCATGACTTTACAGCCTGTGTTCTGACGTATTTTATCTTTTTGTCTCCATGGCGCTGGTCCTGAACTAACCTAATTGTTTGTTGCTGGTTAATATATTGATGTTTGATTCAATGACCTTTTAGGGTTTATTTTATACAGTTGTTTCATGGTTAGACCTTTTCGTTGGATATTAAGTTCAGAATGCAAAAATCATTTAGGAATGTCTGAAACATTTAGAAAATAATGGAAACGGCTGCTTCAAAGTAAAAGAGAGAGCGACAGTAACATACACAATAATTTATTTTTAAATACTCTTGACATTTAAGATGATTCCTATAAACCAAACATGCCATTTAGAACATCAGGTTATTTTTAGCTCTTACATTAAGCTCTTTGTTCTTTTATTTATATACTTAATAAACATATGTAAGTTACTATACACATGTGTATGTGCACACAACCTAACAAAATATCATTAGGCACTGGTAAAATATATGGGTGAGGACATCTTCTTTAATTTTCAATATTTTCTATAATTTAAATCAAACTTTGAAGAAATTATGCAGACAAAACATGTGTTACCTTCTGAGCCTACACCATTTGCTCTGTTTCTTGTAGCAAAATACCTCATTCAAACATGTGCAAAGCATCGGGGGCTTTAATGTGTACAGACAGATGGAGACTAGAAAAGCCACCCCTACCTATGTCCTTGATGGAAAAGAAATAACCCCACTTTTTGCTGTTGCTCCAAGGTAGTGGTATCTGTTAGGGAACAGAGATTCCGAGTCTAAAATTCCATTCCCAGCAACTTTGGTTTGCTTGAATGCAATGTCTTAATCATGAGTTTCTCACCAATAACATGTATAACACGGTCTACAACAGTCTGCTTCCTAGGAGGTTAAAATCTGAAGAATTACTTCATTTTGTTATCATGACAACATGCTGAAATAGCTATTGTTTTATAAGCTTTTAGAATGATGACTACTTTGAAAACTCTCAAAATTTAATCTGTACTCATGATGTGTTAAGTATAGAGCTACACACATTTGCATGGGTCTTTGCCTTTTGTAAGGAACGAGTTATTACTCATTATTATTTACTTAAAGATGCAATTCAGTTCAGAGGTTTACAGAGATGTTTGAGGAGTAGCTTTGATTTTCAAGAGTTTTGTATCTGTATGTTATTTCTTGTCTTTGTAGCTAAGGCTGTCTCTTGGTCAGGGTTGGTGTTCAAGCTATCACATACCAGGTTACTAGCAGCCAGGATTAAGAAAATAACAGGACTTGTATAGGGCTCAGGACACCTTCCAAGAATTCAATCCAGTAAACCACTACTAATAAATGAAATTTGGGACCTGAGATGAAAAGTATTTCTCATCCTTGCTACAAGTGGAACTCAAATTTCTTTATTGAAACTCAACAATTTAAAATGATTGATATTTTGTTTCATCTCAATTCTTCATGATCTCCCTCCTCTAGGCTTAATGTTTCCAATTTTGTGAACTCAGGACACATGAGATTGTGCTATGAGCATGCACCAAATTGTTTATGATGACAGTACCAGAAATGATCTGAAACAAAGTTTTCTTTCTTATGATTGCAGATCCCACATGTTCGGGATGCCTTCCCACCTTTCCTCTGAAGTCATGCATAACCAAAGTGCTGTGACAGAGTTTGTGCTCCTGGGGCTCTCACAGAATCCAAGAGTTCAGAAAATAGCATTTCTTGTATTTCTGTTGGTCTACATTGCAACTATGGGGGGCAACATGCTAGTCATAGTGACCATCGTCTGCACCCCTACTCTGCTGGGCTGCCCCATGTACTTCTTTTTGGTATTCTTGTCTTCCCTGGATGCATGCTTCTCCTCAGTTATCACCCCAAAGGCAATTGCAGACACTCTCCACGAGAGGAACACCATCTCCTATGAAGGCTGCCTGATACAGGTCTTTGGTGTACACTTCCTTGCTGGTGCAGAGGTGATTGTGCTCACAGCCATGGCCTATGACCGCTATGTGGCCATCTGCAAGCCCTTGCACTACCCTTCCATCATGAACTGGAGGCTCTGTGGCATTCTGATGGGCATCGCCCTGACAGGAGGCTTCCTGCATTCCATGATTCAAATTTCCTTTACTTTCCACCTGTCGTTCTGTGGCTCCAGGGTCATAGATCACATCATGTGTGACCTGTACCCGCTCCTGAAGCTTGCTTGTAATGACACTCACATCTTGCATCTTTTGGTGTTTGCCAACAGTGGGTCTTTCTGCATCCTCATCTTCTCTATGTTGCTTGTATCCTATGGTGTCATCTTGTTCTCCCTGAGAAACCACAGTTCTGAAGGGCGTAAGAAGGCGCTGTCCACCTGTGGCTCTCACGTTGCTGTTGTGGTTTTATTTTTTGTCCCGTGCATTTTTATGTATGCACGGCCTCCATCTGCTTACTTCTTTGATAAATTTGTGGCCATATTTTGCACCACGTTAACTCCCTTGCTCAATCCTATGATTTATACTTTCCGGAATAAGGACATGAAGAGTGCCAGGAGAAAACTGTGCAAGAGATTGGTGGTGCTGTCTGATGAAAAATAAAACATTAGACTTCTAAAAGAATTAATTTAAGATGAAAATGTCAAAATGATCCTAGATATTTATAAGGTGTATGTTGTGTACACACAGGGAGCTAACATAATACAATAGAAAAAGTACTTTCAAGTTTACCTGGAAATAACATTTTCACCCCCAGATTACTGATCATCCCTGAGATGGAAACTCAGTATCCTCTGTGTCAATCAAAATGATTTGAATTTATCCCTACTTTGAGTGTAGTGATCAAAACAGAACGTTTGAAATGATGCACTGCCTATCCAACTGGTATTCACTCCATGCCTTGAAAAACATTACTTATGGAATAAAAACTTTATAGATATTAGAAAGAGAAACTTAAAGCATTTCAAGAAAAAACTATATATGTTTAGGGCACTGTCCTCAGTGCTTAATTAAAAAAAAAAAAGACAACAGAGAGAGAGAGAATTTTCAGAATTTCAAATATAAATGTTCTTGGATCACAGGACTCCACCATTTGGTGCATCCATTACTATCAGCTACAGAATTTGAGTCAATTTATTAATATTTGACATCAAAATTTCTCAAGTCTTGCCTACAGATAAGTTTCTGTCAAGCCCCTTGACCATGTCATAGCAATTAGCCATGGCATAGGAAAAAGGGCAGATTCCCCAAGGGGACAGGTGAGCATCTCCACTAACATTACAAAAGAGAGACTCTGCAGCCTTTGGGAGACCATCTAAGTGACTAGAAAATCCAATTCTGAACTTGCAAATGTGTGTAACTGATGTTTTCTCTCCAAGGGGAAGAGTAGAAGCCAAAGTTATCTGAAGATTCTCAAAAGATCACTATATTTCAAGTTACTCAGTGATTTCATTTCTTAATCCAAATGATGTCTTTTGGGCTAGTCCATTAGTGGTTAAGAATAGTTCCTAAAATATCACATAGACAATGTGCATTCACTGAGACAGAAGTGCAATAATTCATGGACATGGTAAGGTGCTTTTCCTCCTCTTCTGTCTTTGCCATCATTGTCTACCATATATAAAAGATCATCTCCTAATGTTACTTCCCTTCTCACAGAGGATTTATTTTTATGTGGCTCATTTATATCTACAAATTAGTAAGAAAGAAGTAGCTGAAATCATTCGTTTAACTTTTTCATGAATTTGAGAATCTAAGATTGTATGTTCTGTAAAACAAAAATATTATTCTCATCAAATAGTGGTAACCAAGGAAGATTCATATCTGACCCAGAAAAGACTCAGATTAAAATAAATTTCCATTATTTTAACTCTCAGCAGCCCACTATTAACTCTGATTATAATATTCAATGAGAAAGTCAAATATAATATTCAATAAAGGAAAATACAAATACTAAAAGGTATGTATCTGACCTTTTTCATCCCACCAAATTTGATGAACCACATTTTACAAATATTTTCCAGCAATAATTATTGTTTTAATTGTTTTATACCCCACTTTGTTTTGGCTTATAGATATTGAATTTCAATGGTTTCTTTGCAGGCCATCCAACTGTTTTGCTGCCATTAAATGGTCTGTTTTAGTCATTATAGTCAGTGAAAGAATTTTCAGAAGCATATTGCCAATTTAAAAATATGGAAATTTTTAAAAGACTGCCTCTGGATGTCTGAAAGAGTCAGTAATACCAATTTCTAAATTTAAAAAGTGAAATAGTTTCACATGATAATGTATACAATTTTATCAATTTAAACTAAAATATCAAAAGAATTACATACAGTATTAAGAGTTGAATCTAGAACACGCCAACTTTAATGGATTTATTATTATCATTGCATTATCATAAATCAGGTTAAAGGAGGAGTTTCCACCACATCATGGAATTGTTCTCCATTCTAATGAAAGAAAAGGCAAAATGCTTATGGTGATATCTAAGACTACAAAGTTGGGTTTCCTTAACTTCCCTCAGTACTTCTCATTCCCTTTCAGGAATTTGCTACAATACCTCCTGCCTCACAGCCTGTGCATGGCCCCCTTGGCTTGAAACATTCTCCTTCCTTTCGTATACTTCATGGTTAACTGCACCATCTCCTATGTAACAAATGCTACTCAGTCTGTGATTTTAAAACTACCATCTTTTCATCTCACTTTATTGGCTTTCATTAGCATGTTCCCACCATCTTTGACCACCCTAAATACATCTATTGGTGTCTTAGTTACTTTTTTCTGGTTGCTGAGACAAAATATCTGACACCCAAAATTAAGGAAGGAAAGATTTATTTAGCCCGCATTTTGCGGAGGTTTCAGTTCATACTCAGCTGGCTCAAAAGCAGAGTGGCATGTGGCAGAGGGCAAGGATTCATGGCATAAGAAAATGGCAAAAGCAACAAGAGCAAATAAATAAATAAATAAATAAATAAATAAATAAGGGAGGCACGTGGGGAAACAAGCCTCTTTTCCTCCCTTACAGCTATCCGCCCCAGGGCAAGTGTAACACTCACACCCATAATCCCAGCGTTGGATAATGGATCAATCATAAACTCTAGAAGTCAGTCCCGTGACTGCAGGAGGCTTTGGGGGGACATCCAGACACAAACCATAACACCTGGAAATGTTTGTTTTCCAGGCCTAAGACTCTTCAGTCTTTACTAGAGTTATCTTATTAAAATAAAGGAGCTTTAGACTTGTTATTAAAAGATTTGGATTCTGGAGTTTCTTCTATTACTAAATAAATATGTGACCTTGGATAATTTCACTTCTCTGCATCTCAGTTTATTTTGAGAAAGTAGAATTAATAAGAACACAAAAATATTTCTTCTGCACTTCTCAGAGTCCATGCTTTTTTCTTTTCATGTGTTATGTATTTTGTACAATATAAATTCCCATTTCATTTGTCTTCAAATTCCCATTTAATTGGTGACCAAATGGAGTCCCAAAGAATTCAAAGGACACAAGCAAAAACTTTGTCAAGATTCTTCCAGTCCATTGGTGGTAGCAAAAACAATAAGAAAAACAATGAAAAGGGTATTGGAGTATGGTATTCTTTTAGATGTTTCTCTCAGACACTAGATGTTTGAGGTTCGATATTAGGTTGTTTATTTCAGGTTGCTCTATTTTCTTGATTTCAGTGTTCACTGCTATAAATTTCCCTCTTAGTACTGCTTTCACTATGTAACATTAGTTCCATTACATTGTATCAGCATTATCAACTAACTGTAGAAACTGTCTAATGTCTCTTAATTTCCTCTGTGATCCACTGATTGTTCAAGAGGGTATTATTTCATTTCCATGTATTTATATAGTTTTTGTAAATTCTTTTTCCACTGATTTCCAGTTTCATTGCACTATAGACAGATAACACCCATGGGATAATTTCAATTCCTTTCAATTTACTTAAACATATTCTACGAGCTAGTATGGGGTCTGTTTTGGAGGATGTCCCATGCAAAGCTGAAAAGAATATGTATTGTGATGTTGTGGAACAGAACACCCTGTAGATATCTACTTAAGCCCATCTGTTCACAGGTTTTGTTTGGTTCTGGTAGTTCTTTGCTGATTTTTTGTCTGGCTGACCTGGCTATTTGTGACAGTATGGTAGTGAGGTCCCCTATTAAAATTGTGTTAGTGCCTGTCTGATTTTCCATGTCCATCAATATTTATTTTATACAGCTGTGTGTATGGATATTTGGTGCATATATAGTTATGATTGTTATCTTTCTCTCAGGAGCTTTCCCTTAAGAAGTATGTAGAAGAATTGATACTTTGAAAGATTAAATAAAATTGACAAACCCCTACCCAATCATATCAAGAAAAGGAAAGAAAAGACTGAAATCCATGTAATTCAGAATGAAAAGGGTGAAACCACAATACAACCTGCAGAAGTCCAGAAGATCAATGATACCTATTTTGACAACCTGTACACAAATAAGATGGACAACACAGAAGACATGGACAGGTTCCTAGATACATAAGAATTACCAAAGTTGAATCAAGAAGATATAAAAAAACTAAATAACTCAATATCTGTCAATGAAATTGAAGATATAAGAAACACTGAACAACAAAGAAAAACCTAGTTCCTGATAGATTCACAGCTGTATTCTACAAGAAATTAAGAGAATATCTAATGCTACTATCCCTTGAAATTTTTAATAAAATTGAAAGGTAAGCAATATTCTTAAAGTCATTCCTGGAAGCAAATATTACCCTGAAAGCAAAACCAAAGAAGGATCAAACCAAAAAATAGAACTACAGGCCAATTTCTCTAATGGACCTAAACCCAAAAATCCTCTATAAGATACTAACAAATAGAATGCAGTAAATCATCAAGAAAATCATTATACACAATCATCAAGTAAGATTCATTCCAGGGATGCAAAGATGGTTCAACATAAGGAAATCAATTACTGTGTGCACCATATCAACAGGGCCAAGATCAAAAACCCATGATCATCTCTATAGATGCTGAAAAAGAATTTGACAAAATCCAACAACCATTCAGTATAAAAACCTTACAGAAAAGAGGAATGGATGACTTTTCACTCAATCTGATAAAAGCCATCTATGACAAGCCAACAGCCAATATCACATTAAATGGTCAAAAACTGAAAGCTTTACCTCTAAAATCAAGAACAAGAAAAGAGTGTCACTGACACTACTCCTACTCAATATATTTCAGAAACATTAAAATAATTAGACAAGGGAAAAAAATAAAAGAAATAAAAATACAAAAGCAAGAAGTAAAATTAAAATTATTTGTCAATGACATGATACTCTCCAGAGAAGAACCCAAAAGCTCCATCTAAAGACTTCTAGATTTAATAACCAAATCTAGTAGCATAGCTGGATACAAAATCAGTTTTCAAAATCAGTAACATTCCTATACACAAATAACAAACTCACTGAGAGAGAATTTAGGGAAACCACATATTTCACAATAGCACTGAAAAAGAATGAAATACATAGGAATGAATCCCACAAAGGAAGTAAAAGATCTTTACACTGAAAACTAAAGCACTCTGAAAAAGGAGATCAAAGAGAATATCAGAAAATCAAAAGAGCTGGGGATATAGTTCAGTGGCACAGCACCTTCCTGACGAGCACAGGTCCTGAATTCAATTCCAGGTACCAAAAGAAGAAAAGAAGGAAAGAAGGAAAGAAGGAAAGAAAGAAGAAAGAAAGAAGGAAAGAAAGAAGGAAAGAAAGAAAGAAAGAAAGAAAGAAAGAAAGAAAGAAAGAAGAGAGAAGAAAAGACAAGAAAATGGAAAAATATCCTTTGCTCTTGGATAGGAAGACCCAACACAGTGAAAATGACCATACTCAGCAAATTGTTATACAGATTGAATGCAATCCCAATCAAAATTCCAGTAGCACTTCTTACAGATTAAGAGAAAATAATCTTAAAATTCATTTAGAACCAGAAGAGACATAGAGTAGCAAAAACATTTCTGGGCATCCAAACCAAGGTAGGAGGCATCACAATTCCTAACTTGAAATTATACCACAAAGCTAGTGTGATTAAAGCAAAAAGAAAAAGATAAAATAGCATGGTACTGGCAAAAAGATAATAACAGACTTCCATATCAATGGAGCAGATTAGAAGATGCAGAAAGAACTCCAGACATCTCAGCCACCTTACGTTTGACAAAGGTACCAAACACATTCACTGGAAGAAAGATAGCCTCTTTACTACATAGTGGTGGAAAAACTGGCTTTCCACTTACCAAGGACTAAAACTAGGCCCATGTCTCCCACCAATAAAAACAGAATGGATCAAAGATCTAAATATTGAAACAAAAACACTAAATCTGCTTGAAGAAAGAATAAATAGAACTCTTTACATAGGTATAGGAAAAGATTTTATGAACGAAACCCCAATTGCATGGAAAATATTATAAAGAATCAAAAATCTGGGGTCTCATCTTATTAAAAAGCTTTTGCACAGCAGAAGAAATCAACAGAGTGAAGATACAACTCACAGAGTAGGAAAATATTTGCTAGCTGTTCCTCAAAGTACTAATATCTAGAATATATAAAGAATGCAAAATCAGACTCCCACCCCAATTTAAAGACTCAACACCAAAACTGGGCATCTGAAATGAATTCACATTTATCAAATGAAGAAGTATATACAAATGACAAATAAATATATAAAAATGTTAAACATTGGCTCCCTAGTGTAAGAAACTGAAAGAGTAAATAAGATCTGAAAGGTACAATAGATATTGTGAAAGGCAAAGAAATTGCTCAAAAGGAAATAACAACTGGGATGGGGAAAAGGAGAAAAGAAAAAAGGGAAAATGTATAAATATATGTGTATATACATATACATACACACACACGATAGTTAAGATAATTATACCATTAATTTCTATTAGTTTATTGAAAAAAACAGTGCTTGTACTGTTTGATCAATATTGTTTGATCTGGTAATTTGAGCAACTAATTTGAAGATAATAATATGCAATGTAATAGCCATTGTTTATTTCCTATATTTTGAAATTCTGTATGATTTTAATTATTTCTTCACTTTAAATTAAAAAAATGTTAAACATCACTGGTCACTTGAGAGATGCAAATTAAAATAATGCTGATAGCCCATCTCACTCTAGAAAGAATAGCTATTATCCAGGAATCAACCAATAACAAATACTGTAGGTTGTGGGGAAAAAAGAATCCTTCTCCACTGTTGAAGGGAGTGTAGACTGGTACAGCTGCTGTGGAAATTCCTCAGAAAGCTAAAACTAGAGTTTGAATTTGACCCAGCTATTCCCCTTCTTAATATCTTCCCAGAAGAAGAAAAAGCAACATATCACAGTATATGCATGACTATGTTTATAGCAGCAGAGTTTCTAATAACTGAATCTTGGAAACAGCCCAAAAGCTCATCAACAGATGAATGGATAGAGAAGATAGGGTTTTTTTTTTTAATACAGTATAATATTACTTAACCATGAAGAAGGATAGAACTGAGATGTTTCTAGGTAAATGGATGGACATTCAGAGCATATCCTCAAGTGAAATAAAATGGGCACACTTGTGTACATGTCACATTATTTCTCTGGTGTGTGAAACCAAAAGTGCAAATAAGAACCAAAATTTATGGTGGATATTGTGAAACAGGTAGAATATGTTCAAATGGGAAGAAGAACTAGGGAATGGGGAGGGGAAAGGAAAGAGAAAAGAAAAAAAGAGAAAGGAAAGAAAAATGGAAACAAAGCTTTTACAAATAAAGAAGAGGAATTGAAGGCAGGGGAAGGGAACGGAGAAACACAGAAGAAAGAAAAAATAAGAAATAAAGGAAATATATAGCTCCAGAAATGATGGGGAATGATGGCCCTGAAAGTCAATTATCTCTTTTCTATTTGAGCACTTAGATCTCCTCAGAGCTTTGAATATCACTCAAAAAATTTGGCTTAAATGGAAAGCTTCAAGTACATTTTATTAGTCCACAGCTCAATATGACTTTGAAAGCTTGCTTGGATGGAGTGTTGATAACTGAAGTGAAAAGTTTCCTCTGAGACTGGCCCAGAGGAAAGACAGGGGATGTAATCTGTCATCAGCCTAGTGGGGATTAATAGTCACCATGGTTTGCTATGGACTTAGATTAACAGTGTTCCATAGCTCATAACAAGTCTTTCAGGGTTAAGTTGGAAGAGCAATGGCCTTTGTCCCTTAGGAGCCCAGCATTTGTGATGTTTTTACAAATAGCTATAAATATTTGAGGAAAGAAACACAGGTTTAATTCACATTCTGCCAGGGACTATCTTGGGCTAAGAGATCTCACTTTGCAGATGTCCCTATACAGAAAAAAAGGAGATACATCATTTTACTGTGAAAAGTGCTCAGAAAGATAGCAAGAAACGTACTGCCAATATTTTGGTCTCTTTCATAGAGCCTAACTCAGGTGCTCTGGAAAGCGTGGATTGTAGAGTATCTCTCTGCTTGGCTTCTACAACAGAGCCCAAGAGTGGATGGATAGAAAGTATAGTTTACGTGCTGCAGATATATGGCATGTAATCCATCTTTGAAGTGAATCAGAGTTGAAAAAGAGCAAACTATCAATACTTAACTGGATGCCATTTGCCATAACTTTTTTTTTTTATAAGAAAAATGGTAAGTTTTCAAACCTAATGGAGCTGTTTCCTTTCCCTTGCTTCCCATTCAGAAGTAAGTCACCGTCCTCTAGATCTGGCTCCTAAGTAACCTAATGTTCCAGACACAGCTTTTGCTCATGGATGAAAAAGACCAATATTCCAAGTTTTCTCAGCCTGCACTTTCCTCTGTGTCACAGGTTCAGTTCTGATCAACAACGAAGGGGACACTAGTGTGGACCTAAGACCTGCAGACTTTTCATTTGCAGAGTCTAAGGCAGAGAATACACTGACCCTATGCAGCTTGTGTGGATGCTGACGATGCTGAGAATTCTGATACTGATGGCACCATGTTACTTGTTCAGAGTTGATTTTCAGCCCTGCTCTGTACATGTTTTCTGTGTATGAAGTCATAATATAAGGAGTGGAGGGGAGAGAGAGAGAAGCAAAATTCCTTAGTGAAATACTAGAAAAGAAGTGCTCTCTGGCTGTGATTCCTTGCTGTCACTCGATGGTAAGATTTTCCCTGTCTCAATCTCATGATTCTCTTTCTTTCTAATTCTTATTCACCATGTTTTCCTTTGAACTTGTCTCATTACCCTCCAAACTTTCTATCTCCTTCTCAATATTATGTATTAAATATAAAAATGAAGGGCTGATATCACTGACCCATCTTGAAGGTTGCATCTGTTTGATTGGGCATGAGCTGAACATTTCCGTAGTTCCTTTAGCTACCCGTTTAAAGTTCCTTGAACGTGTGTTGTCCTCCATTGAATGGGTGGAGTGTGATGCTCTCTGTGGCAGGAAAGACAGAGTGCTCAGTGAGATCCTGCTAGTGGTACAGGTTTGTATTCTGACCCTCTGTCTTCTGTGATTGCTCTCTGCTTATCACTATCTCTGCTAATCACTTCTGTGATTGCTCTGGCTTATCACTAGTCTGTTCCCAGACTATCTTAAATTGTATAAACAGGCATATTATAAATTTTCCATACAAGGTTTAGTGAAATCACATGAATGAAAGATGCTGAAGCAAATATGAGAAGCACATAGTAAGGCTTAAATGACTCCATAGAAATATGCATTTTCACTGTGAAATGCTGTTAGCAATAATTTTATTTGACTGAGGAAATCTGGGAAGGGTTGGCTCAAGAGATGGTATTTGAATTGGGTGCTCTGTCCACAGACAGAAATGGAGAATAAAGATTATCAAAGAGGACAGGTGATGAGAAACCATTAGCTTTAAAATATTCAGGGAATGAGACAATTTAGGTATGTGTGTGAGCCACAGAAATTTCTAGGTGTGGCGGGGTCACAGATAGGCAGAACAGTAAGAGCATAAGGGGAAAGAGGGATGACAGCAAGGGGCTAAGGGTTGGAGAGCCACAGCGCGTGTCCAAACCACTGTATTTAGAAGCCATAGTAATCATTTTGCTGTATTTATAGATCACCTTGTTTTAAAGCACCCACTTTGCCTTTTAAAGTGATAGTAAGGACGACAATAGACGGACTTCATATGAAAGGTCAGAAGAAGTTAGTATATCTGAATTTGGGTCCTTCTTCCTTGTTCAGAGACCAAAGTATCTCAGTAAAAGCCTGTATGGTCTCCTCAAAGGATGCTAAGATTAGCTGTTGATAACTTTGGCATTTGAAAAATAATAATCTGAATTTTTGGTCTGTATAAAATATATTCACACAATGAAAGTCACTCATGTATGAGACCTAATATGAGGTATTCTTTTTCTGGACTCAACTTCATGAGACATTTTAGAACATATGAACTACAAACTAATGTACAAAATGATTATGGCTTATGCTGTGCAAATATAAAGGTGATTTTGGTAACATTGATGAGAAGTGTTCAGTTTTACTGTCTCTAATGGAGCATGGTTGAGAATGAGCACTTTTAATCCTTGTCTAATAAAGGAAGTGGCAATTGTGAAGCCAGTGATGAATCATATTTCGGATGACTATGAGCCCATTTCCTTTTTTTGTGACCACAGTGAGGCAATTTCTAAAATTTCCAATGAGTTTTTAAGTGCAAACAACAGAAAGACAGATGTTTTTGGTGGGTCCAGGAATCTTGAAGGAAGTAGGCTTTTCATTTTAGATGAGCTGATCAAAGTAACACAAAAATATTGTTACATTCCACTAAACAACTCTGAGTAGTATTTGCTCCATAGCAATTCATAAATACTAGCATAAGTTGCTCTGGAGCCTTATGCCTCAAATTCTGTATGTTGCCCATGAAAACCTCCAAACTTCACAACCCAGCTTTCATGACTTTCTGCCAGGAGAACAACTTACTTTTACAAGCTTATCTACTGCAGTGTGTGTTTGTGCTTCCCTAATTATAAATTCTGTGTTGATTCATTTGTCTGAAAAATATTTCCCTTCTATTTTCATTAAAACATGTCTTTCTATCCCAAATGCCCATCCTCTTCTGATTTTCATACCTCTGAATCCAATATTTGATAAAGATTTATCTTTATTTTCCTCTCATCGGGGAACCTCTATGTTCAGAATGGTATGTGCTTTATAGTTATTAAAATGTTTGGAGCTGTTATCACTCATTTGTGCAACCCTAAAAAACTTATATGAGCCACAGTTCTGGTGTAATGTCAGCCTCTGCAAAGAAACTGTGCTTCAAGGCGGGGGGCACTGCATTTTGTGTAAATGAGCAACTTGAAATAATAGTTTTATAGAATGCCAAGTAGGTCTTCAAAGACCAGTTATAATTGTACTGAATGTAATCAATCCAATTATAAATACTGCAAGCACTTGTATATGTTTTGTATATATTAAGCTAATTTTCATAGCAACCCCAAAAGGTAGACTCTTTTATTATTTATATTAGTTATGTGAATATCAAGGGAGTTGATAGGCATCAGACCACTAGCGGCAGTGAGATGGAGTTTGAGTCTGATCCCTTTCTGAACAATTAGTGCATGTTTGTGGTGCATCATGAATGCATTCACGGTGAGCATTTGGTCCATGTACACTGCACCTTATTTCATTTTACATCCCCTGCCCCTCTCTAACCCTCCATCCATCACCTATTCCGCTGTCCACCATTAGTCACTGAGCTAATACTTCTCTTTCTGATTTTGTTACATCTCTGAGAATCTACTTGGGAACAAGACTCTTTCCATACAGTTTCAGTTCCCCTCTGACCACTATATCAATGAGAAAATTGTTCTCATTGCCCCACAGATGTTTTCCGCTATTCCCATATTGATCACACAGTATCTTATATACCCATGGACCTAATCTACATTTATCTTTAGGCTCCTAGGAACAGGGTAATATCTTTCAGTCTTAATAATAATTTTGTGTAATTTTGACTCAGCATTGAAAGTGAAAGATAATTATGAAAGAGTAGGAAATAAATACAACTGTAATATTTTTCTAGCAAGCAAAGTGGGAAAGTGGAAAATTGAACTATGCAAGTCCTTCTGAGAAGATATTCAGCAGGGAAGATTGTTGAAAAATATTAGGGCCTAATTTTACTGGAATAGTGTATTGTTAGATTTCTAGAGCACAGAGATACACCGCATAACACATGAAACATATATTCATGTGTGTGCACATATGTGTGTATAAAAAGTTGTTATCCTTCTTCTGAAAATTCAGAGTAAGATAGGACAAGAAAATTCAGAATGATCGGACAGATACTTGCACACCGTTTTGACATAAGAAGGTTAAATTTCAAAGCAGTTAAATCACCTGCCCAAAGGAAAAAACTGGCTTCACAGCTCACAGTTTAGATAAAGATCAAAATATTTGAAGGATATTTATTGTATATTCCCAAAATGCACAAGCTTTGATCCAAACTACCAAGGTTCTGAGGATGCAGATAAATCTTGAAGAGGCCTGGCATCTGAAAATTTTAAGCACTATAGAGGAATTTGCCTCACTAGAATGTAGGTGGAAGTAGTAGAAAATGGCACAGAACCGTGGAATTTAGAGCTCAGCTTACTAGCCCTTCCAGTATGTCATTTCATTTCTTCTCTTTGCAGATTAAGTGCTGCTAGCTGCATCCTATGTACAGACACTGCTATGGTGATGAATAACAGTGTGACCGAATTCATTCTGTTTGGGCTGACACAAGATGCTGAAATGCAGAAGGTGATATTTGGGATCTTCCTGATCCTTTACCTCATGACACTGTTGGGGAACTTTCTCATCATCGTGACCATTAAAACAAGCCAGACCCTTGGGAGTCCCATGTACTTTTTCCTCTTTTACTTATCCTTTGCTGATGCTTGTTTCTCTACAACCACGGCCCCCAGACTGATTGTGGACGCCCTTTCTCAGAAGAAGACCATTTCCTACAGCGAGTGCATGACGCAGGTCTTTGCAGCCCACTTCTTCGGGTGCATGGAGATCTTTGTGCTCATCCTCATGGCCTTTGATCGCTATGCGGCCATCTGTAAGCCTCTGCAGTACACGACCATCATGAGCCAGCGTGTCTGTGGTGTGCTGGTGACTCTGGCCTGGGTGGGATCTTGCATCCATTCCTCAGCACAGATTTTCCTGGCTTTGAGACTGCCTTTCTGTGGCCCCAATGTGATTGATCACTATTTCTGTGATTTGCAGCCCTTGCTGAAACTTGCCTGCTCGGACACTTACGTGATAAACTTGTTAGTTGTGTCTAACAGTGGGGCCATCTGCATGGTGAGTTTCCTATTGCTGCTCGTCTCCTATGCCGTTATCCTGTACTCGCTGAGAAGCCACAGCTCAGAAGGAAGGCAAAGAGCCCTTTCCACATGCACCTCCCACTTCATTGTGGTTGTCATATTTTTTGGCCCCTGTATATTTATATACACACGACCTGCAACCATATTTCCAGTAGACAAGATGGTGGCTGTGTTTTACACGATTGGCACACCCTTGCTCAACCCTCTCATCTACACACTGAGAAACGCAGAAGTGAAAAGTGCAATGAAAAAGTTGTGGTGTAGTATGACCTCAGTGGACACATGATATAGACAGATAGATTCTAATGTATGCTTAGCTAATAGTTATGTGGTATTGTGTGGCTTAGAAAGATAAACTATTATTGACAGGAGGGAACAAACCAAGATTATTGACAGGAGAAAACAAGCAACATATCCTTGTTTTTCAATCACAACCTAATTCAATTCCATATATATTTTATTATATGTATGAATATATAAAATATCTGACTAATCTCAGAGTGATTGTGTACGTGTGTGTATGTGTTGACAACTATGTATACGCCAATCCCTTTCCAGATATCTTTTTTCTGCAGTACTTGGGATTGAATCCAAGGTCTTTGTACTGAGTCACATCTCCAATCTTTTTTATTTTTTATTTGAGATAGGATCTCACTAAGTCCCTCAGTTGCCCAGGCTGGACTTGAACTTGGGTTCCTCTTGCCTCGGCCTCCCTGAGTAGTAGGATTACAGGCAACCCTCTCCAACCCTGGCTCTTTTTCCGATTTGGTTCTGGTCTGTTTTAAATAGGAATGTAAGAGTAGTTACATTCTACTCTTAGAAACTGGACAGAACCAAAGCTGTCATGTTGCCAATCTAAGGACTAGAGAGGACAGTCCTGGGAACAGTTACTCTGTACATCTGTCTGCCTCACTAGGGACACCTACAGTGATAAGCCCTCAGACTCTAACAAACACTTGAAAGTCCAATGGAAATCAGGCGTGGAAATGCTCTTGAAATTCGGTGGCTGTTGAGGATGAGAGGGCTCTTCTAACTGGATGTGGCAGACAGTTCTGCCCAACCTGCTGTCCTTGGAGACCTTCAAGTTGCCCTTCACAAAGGGACTACGCATGAGGAGTTCAGCAGCAGGACTATGCAGCAAGAGAATGAAAAGTGATGTATAATGAAGAGAGAGAAGGCAAGAGAAAGTAGTGGCTTCCCCCAGGTGTAGAAAAGCGCTTTCTCGTCCTTATGTTCTGTTAGTCACTGCCGGCTATGTGAGTATCCGGAGGAGGAAGTGATGATTGATCTGCCTGCTTCCTTGACCTGGAAAGCGGAGCCTCAGCGGTCACAGGTATGAGGGCATCAGGGTTGGTGAAACAAGTGCTTCTTGTACTTCTGATTGTACCTGAAAACTGTCCCCAGGTCGAGTCCTCTGTCTCAGGTTGCCCTGGTCAGTGCTGCCTGGGCCCAAGAGCATCCTAAAAATCCCCTGGGGGCCACAGGGCAGAAAAACCAAGGTGTGGGGTCCTGGGGTCACAAGAGGGGAGGGAAGCATCGTAGAGAAGGGACAGAGAGTCCAGCTGGCCATGGGCTTGTGGGCAGGCACCTGGGCATGGAGCCTCCTCAGCCTTTCTTCCCTGCTGCTTCCTCTCCTGACCAGTGCGGCTGAGATCAGAATCCTCCCGAGTCCGAGGGTCCCCAGGGACCCAGTCTATCCCAAGGATGAGGATGAGGCCTCCAGCAGAATTTCCATTTCTGTGCCCCAGGGTTCTGGCTCACTGGCACCTTCACAGGAGAGGTCTACAGCTCCCTGTTTGCTAAGAGGGCAGAGACCCAGAGGGGTACAAAAGATGTGGCAGTGGGGTGTCCCCTGGGCAGTAGCCACGCACCAGCCTGAGGCAGCTCAGGTGCTCCTGGAGCTTCTGGTTCTGGTTCTGCAGGAACCCTTGGCTGAGGGGGTGTGGTCTGTTTGTAAGCCCTGCAGCATCTGCTTTCTGTCCTCTTGGCTATATCTCAGCCTTGTGCTCTGGCTGCTCCCAGTTTCCAATTCTGGTGACTAGTTCTGGTTGCTCTGCACCTGGGCTTACAGATGTCCCACCAGGTGGTCCAGCTCCTTCTGCAGCTCCTTAACCTCTGCCAGCAGCCGCTGTTCCTCCTCAGGGGGCCCAGCCTGGGTTGCAGCCTTCAAGAGTCCCTGAGAAAGGAAATGGTACAGGCACTGGGGACCTCTGGCCTCTTAGAAATCTCCTCTCAGTGTTCAGCCCCAGTTCCCCCTCCTTGTCCCTAACCTTGGCTTCCTGATGATCAATTTCTCATTCCCAAATTACTGCCAGTGCTGAAGCCATGACCCAGTGCAGTTCTCAGTGTATGCACCTGACAAAGGCACAGGGAACGGTGGATGACTGGATTGTGCAGTGACCCCAGACTCATCTATCCTACTATCCTGCCCTCTGTGTGCTTCTGGGCCCCAATCTGGGCTACCTCAGATGCAAGACCCTAGGCTGAGTCCAAGAGAAAATCCTAGGGGTGGAGACAGGGTTGGGATGCAGGTGGCTGGTGAGGAAGTGGTGCCTGGGCAGTGGTCTCCCGCAGGCCAGCGCTGCTGGCCCAGTAGGAGATGCTCACTCGGTTTCATCCCTGTGCTTGGGGCCACTGGAGGCAGCGTGGTTCTGTTGAGAAAGCAAGGTATGAGGTGGTGATTCAACTTCCGGTAAGAGTCACCCCACCCGGAAGTGTAGTGAACCAAGCTCAGGCTGACCAACCTTCCTCCTCCCCAGAACTCACGGAAAAGCCTCAAGGCATTCTCCAGCCCCTCCCAGTCCCCAGGGAGAATGCCTATATCTAGGGTCCAAGCTGCCTGAAGAGCAGACTGTAGAGAATGCAGGCCTTCAGGAAGGAGTACAGCGCAAGGTTCAGGTGAAAAAGGAAAGGCACAAACCCAAAGTGAGACCAGGTGACATCCTTCTTCTCCCTGGAGCATAGCACAAAACTTTCAGGTTGTAGCCTGAGGAGCCGAAGCTGGCCTAAGAAGGTGCATCCAAGCCAGGGAGGCACTGCCCTTCCTGAGGGCCGCTCTGCACCACAACGACCCTGACCAACTCCAGTTTAAAAGCCAGACTCCCCAGTAAGGGATCCCTCAAGACGCTACTTTAATTTTACCCTTAACAGACTTTGAGGCAGTTATGATTCTTCGAGGAGCTCATTTACCATTGAAATGCTAACTTCCTCACACAGGTATGACAGGTGTAAATCATTATGACTTTCCTTATTTCTTTCTTCTTATTATTTTAAAGAGAAAAAAGATAAACAAACAATGAAACAGGTTAGTAAGACAGTTACAATAGTTGATGCATTGCATATTGTCTTCATATTAGTTAATCAGAGTACAAGACATAGGCATGATATCTTGTCTAAACAATCCTTGTTTCTTTTTTGCCTTTTTTATTATAAAGAGAATTTAAAAAATTAGAAATGATACAGAATTTCAAAAAACAAGATGGGAATTCACCAACAGTTATTATATTGCATATTGTTATCTTCAGAGTAGTTGTTCAGATTAGCAGATATAAGCATGTAAAACTTGTCAAAAAATTAAGCATTAACTGTTCTTTTCAATAAACCAATAGAAATTATATTAGTTATGTTATGTGTGTATATATATATATATATTTTTCCATTCTTTGTTTCTTTTCTCTTTTCCCTAACCCCAGTTGTTCTTCCCTGTTGAGCAGACCATACTCAAAAGTGAAATAAGTGACACCCACATGTGTAAACCTCACATTGTATCACTAGTATAAGAATTTGAAAGAGTAAATAAAGTCCAAAAGGTACAACAGATATTGTGAAATTGCTTCTTGATGACTACTCGTCACCTTCCAAATTTAGAACACTGCTGAATCCAGTTTTTGAAACTATTATGAAAATTGTTTGCTTGGTGATCACTTTCACCCCATGGCAGCAAATGCCAGCTCTACACTAATTCTGAATGCTACATCTCCTGAACTCCAGACTCATGAAATCAGTTGTCTGTGTAATATTTCCTTCAGAGTATCTAATCCTATCTCAAACTTACTAGCTCTAAAATTAAGCCTTGAGTCATTCCTCAAAAATATTCTTCCAGGATTTACCATTTCAGGTGAAGAGAACTCCTACATCAAAAACAATGGTCTGTGACTTTCTCTCATATCTCATATCCTAACAGCAAGTCTAATATTCTTCCTTCCTTCCTTGCTTCCTTCCTTCCTTGCTTCCTTCCTTCCTTGCTTCCTTCCTTCCTTGCTTCCTTCCTTCCTTCCTTCTTTCCTCCCTTCTTCCCTCCCTACCTCCTTTCCTCTCTCCCTTTCTTCCTTCCTTCCTTCCTTCCTTCCTTCCTTTCTTCCTTCCTTCCTTGCTTCCTTCCTTCCTTCCTTCCTTCCTTCCTTCCTTCCTTCCTTCCTTTCATGTGGTTTTGGAGATTAAGACTGAACTTCAGGCCTTTGCACTGAGTTAAATCCCCAGTCCTTTTAAAAGTTTTATTTTGTGACCGGGTATTGATAAATTGATAAATTTATCAGGTTGGCCTTGAAATTGGAATCCTCCTGCCTTAGCCTCCCAGAGAAAAAGGATTACAAGTATGTGTCACCACAAGAACAAGCACTTGGTGTTTTTTGTTTGTTGGTTGGTCTTTGCATTCTATTTTGAAAGAAAGCCAAAATTTGATTTCTCTCTCCCTATTATCCCCAACCTGCTCCAACCTACTGTCATCTCATGCTTGGGTTGCTGTGTTTGCCTCCTGTCACTGATATCCTTGCTTTTGTGTTTGATCTCTCTGTTTACCCAGATCCTCTTAGACCCTGAAGCTGAGACAGCATAGTTTATGGTGGGAAAGCCTGTGTGAGGAAAGAGGAAGGGGACCAGGAGGGGACGACCGTGCTGCCAGTTGGTGATGTGAGTCTGATCTCAACTGGAGAGGAGGTGGGCTGGGTGTAACAGTCCTAGGCTTCCGTGTGTTTATGAGAAGTTCAGCGAGGCTGCTAGGGAGTTCCGAGCCAAAGCCTCCCGTCAGAGGCATTCTGTGCTTCCTGGGAACAGGCCTACCGTTGTTTCCACACTGGGCTCACTGATTTGAGAAACAGCAAGAGAAAACATGGCCGCAATCTGCACATCCGGGGTCCATGGTGACTTACGCTTCTGCAGCCAGATATCCGGACTGCCACCCCCTGACTCGTGTCTACATCCCACTGTCTATTCTCTTGTCATAGTCAGCACCATCCTGCTCCCAAGTAGCCAGGCCCCTCACTCAACTGCTTGGACCCTCCCCATACTTCCCGTTGTATTCAGAATGAGGCCAAATCACAGGTGGGCTTCCCCAAGTGGACTTCCCCACGACTTGGAGAAGGTCAGAGCAACAGACCTTCTTCCTCTAGGCTGCTGCAGTTGTAGAAGATCCAGGGTCGTCTACTCTAAGCCCTTGAGTAACAGCTGGGAGCTGGGAAGAAGGTGGCTTCTTAGACAGACAGCTTCAGCTTGACGCAGGTTCTAAAGTCTGATAGAGATTCCAAAAGTGTTTTTGGCTCTGAATCGAAATGTCCTTGGATATTGTTAGGCCACTTTCTCAGAATGTTAGGCTGTGGGACACAAAGAGGAGTGTCAACATATAATACATTTACCTTTCTGATAAACGAATATGTGTTTGAGATTTTTTTGAGGGAAGTATCCAAAGATTCATCTACAACCCAACCCCAAATCCAGTACTGGGGACTGAATGTAGGGCCTTATGCATGCTAGGCAACTGCTCTCCGACGGAGTTATCACCCCAACACTTTTTAAATTTCATTTGGGAACAGGGTGAAATTGAGTTGCCCAAACTGGCTTCAACTTGTAACCCTCATGCCCTGGGCTCCTGAGTAGCTGGGACTAAGGGGAATGTCATCATGCCCCGTTACAATCAAGATCTTTTATTTTTCTTTTGCACTACTGGGAATGGAATACCAGGATGCTCTATCAGTGAACCACATCAGCAGGCATTTTAAATTATTATTATTTTTATTTTGAGGCTGGGTCTTATTAAATTGCCCAGACTGGGCCCAGACACAAGATCCTCCTGCCTCAGCCTCCCCATTGCTGGGATTACAGGTATGCACCATCATGCCCTACTCAACCAGGGTTTCTTAAGTTTGAAAGTAGTTTGGAATTTTTATCTTAGTCTTCTAGTCAAAAGGATACTAATCTTATCAATGAAGGTGGAGTCTTCATGACCTAATTAATTTTCAATGCCTCTACCTTAGGGTCAAGTTCAAACATGAATTTTGGAGGTTCACCAACACTCATCCACATAAGGGAAGGACTGAAAAATTTTGGTTGGAAATCGATAGGTGAGAATTCCTATCTATGAAGAAGAGGACAATTGCAAAAGAAGTTCGGATGTAAATTTTGACGATGGTGGTAGTGACGATAGTGGCAGGAGTCCCTTTTGTGGGCATCCAAAATTTAAGAAGTTTGTTAGACAACAAAGATTTATGCAGGCAGATACATGATCCTGAAATCCATGTGCTAGTTTGTGAGCATTCAGCACATGGATGACATGAACAGCTAAGGGATCCAATGCACTTGCTGTGGCAACTTTTATTGACAGAGGAAAAAAGGAGATAGGGCACAATAACCTTAATAGACAAGGGAGAAAAGGCAGTCACAAAACAGAATGGGAAGCAAGCTATGCAAACCAAGGCAAAACTGGAAATAGAGTAAATAAAGTTCATCAGCAATGAAAAATGATGGGGCTGGGGATTTAGCTCAGCGGCACAGCTTCTGCCTGGCAAGCGCAAGGTCATGAGTTTGATTCCTGGTACCAGAAAAAAACAAACAAACAAAAAAACAAAAAAATAAAAATGATGATAGAACTAGCTAAACCATGAGCATGACTAACAAGTGAGTTCAGTAATTGCTAGTGATTTGCAATATTAATAGCTCTCTTTAAGGGGGAATGATAGGAAAACCTGCCTGGCATGGCTTTAAAATGCACTGAGCAGAAGGTCATTGGAGGCAGCGCATTCAAAGAGTAAAATTATTCCATATATTTTCCTATGAAGGGAAGAAATGGCAAAATAGCTGCAAGAAGAAGTAGAGTTAAAAGGACTTTCTAAATTTTATTTAATAGTTTTAGTAGTTTATAAGGACAATGGGAAGTGGTGATGTATGGAACATTGTGTAAAGATTCAGTTGAGGTAACCTACATATCTGCTGTTATGGTTTCTACCTGGATGTTCCCCCAGACCCTCGAGTGCTGAGAACCAGGGCCTTGTGGGTGGTGACTGTATTATGGGATGCTGCAGCTGGCTTAGTGTTGGGAGGAAGAGTCTGATGAGAAGAAATATATTGCTAAGGTCAAGACCTGGAAGTGTTTATCTCCCTCCTTGGCTCCGCCCTCTCTCTCTGCTTCCTGGCTGCCATGAGGAAAGCAGGTTTCTTGTGGCCAAGTCCTTCTGCCATGGCTTCCTGCCTGCAAGTGGCAAGCTATGGGCTACAAAGATGAGCCCAAGTAAGCTCTGTTCCTTTAAGTTGTGAATGTTGGATATTCTTTCCCAGAGATGAGCAAGTAACTAAGACACCTACCTTGCTTATCACCTCATTTCTTTTTTCTTTTTTCTTTTTTTTTTTTTTTTTTTTTTTTTTTTTTTTGGTGTTCCAGCTTAGTACATCTGTCTAACCAAAACTTTGTACTTTTTGATGAAAATTTCCATTCCAGACAGTGCATCTCATCCTAAACTCCCCAGATATTGGTAATCATCATTCTACTCTTGTTTCTAAGAGTTCAGTGTTTTTAGATCCCACATATGAGTTGAGGTTATGCTGTTGTTTTCTTTCTGTGTCTGGATGGCTTCTCTCACCATTAACAGATATGGCATTTTTCAAAACAAGATGGATGTTTCTCCAATTCCTCAAATATAATTATCATGTAATTCAACTATTTTATTTCAGAGTAAGTATCCAAAGGAATTAAAATTCAGTATCCTGTAAAGATGTTTGAACTTTCAAGTTCATTTTAGCATTATTCATAAGAAATGAAATAATGAAGAAAATGTGGCATATGGACAACCTGTATTATATATGTCTATATGGTCTACAGCCCTGAAAACAGAGAAAATTCTGTCATTTTAGATAAAAGAGATGAACATCTTGGACATTGTGTTAATTGAAAGGAATATGGAAGGTGGCAAAAATAATAGATTTGCTTGATGATAAGAGCGATTCTTCAGAAAAGAGAAAGTTGCTAAGAAGAAGAAGAGATGATCAGAATGTCCCCTTCTCACAAACAAGAGGAAATGTGGAGGCTGTGACATTAGACAGGAGCAAGATAGTTTTTACACGGAATGGAGTTCTGGACCTGCGGAGTGAAGCTGACAGTTTAAAGTGCTCACAGAAGAGTCAGGTCACAAATTAAACATGAGAGGGCTTAATGTGAAAATGGACACATGCAGAGGTAATTCAGTGAGGATAAAGATGCACACAATCCATTAACATTTCTAAGTACATAAGGAAGTCAACAAAATCCCCCATAGCATACTGAAGCTTGCCATTTTTTTTATTTTAAAAATGAAAGGAGGAAAACATTAACAGATGGACAACCTTTTACAAAATAGCAAAAGAACAGTACAGACAATGCAGAGTTACAAACAAAGTAGCAGGAAATTAACAATGCTTATTGTATTACATACTGATATTTTCAAAGTGGTTTCTCATGAAAACAGAGACATGCAGTATTGATCAATCAAGAACTAATTCACAGTTTCTTTAACCAAAGAAATAGAAGACAGTAGATTAACTATGTTAACTATCCTGAATATACATACATACAAAAGTTCTCCTTTCCCTTCTCTTTTCCCACATCCCAGTTGCCCTTTACCCTTGAGCTTTTTCCTATCATTTCACAAGGTCTATCATGCCTCCAAGTTTAAATTAACTCTTTGAGGTTTTACACTAGTGAGACAGTGCAGTGTTTGCACATGCAGGTCTGATTTATTTCACTTCTGAGTGTGGTCTCTAGTTGTGGCCATTTATCTATAAAGGCCTCGAGTTTATCTTTCTTTATAACTGAGCAATATTCTGTTATATAAAAGTATCACAATTTTCTTATCCATTCCTTGGTGAATGAAGCTTGGCATTTAACTTGGGCACCACTTGGAGCAAAATCATGTAGACTCAGCATTAATAAAAAAGTGGTGTTCATACAGCAGTTAACAGTAGAGATTAGAATGTGTGGTTTTTCCAGTACCAATTTACAAAATGAAAGAGGATTTATAACAGTATTGTCTTAGCCTGTATTTTCGCAGGTATGATAAATTTCCCTTTTAAAAATGAACTGTGTTAGCTTTTTAATAGCAAAATGCTTTTTTGTTGTGGTTTATTCTTTGTCTCTAGTGTCCTCCAAAAGACCTGAACACCACTCTACTGAAGTTGAGAGTAATATAAATGGCCTGTTTTTCATCCTCTCCAATAGATTTCAAAACAAAAATTTTTCCTCTTGTCGTACCTATAATTGAAATTGTGTTTTCCATCAGTTTTCATGGAATAGATTGTTAATTACTCTCACACTTCTTCATTTTCACATACAGCACATTTCAATTCCAGGGCTGCAAGATGCCCCATTAGCTTCTGTTCTTTGGAGGACAATTTCTCACTTCATAGGGCAGGACGGTTTTCTAAATCCATAGCGATCTCCTAAGAATTACTATAGTATGGAACTGTTCCTTATATGTATAGTGTTGCTCTTTCTTTAAGGTAATAGCATTTTGGCAAATTGATATTATTTCTAATATTTCATAAAGCTTTTAAAAGATAACTATCACTCAATCTCACTTATACATAGAACCCAAAAAGTTGAACTCAGAAGCAGAGTAGATGATAGATTGCAGGGGCTGAGTGATGGGGGCTGGGAGTGAGGTGTGACATCAGAGATGTTGGTCAAAGGATGCAAAATTTCAAGAAGACAGGAGGCAAACATTCTGGTCAATTATTGCACAGTGCGGTAGTTTTAGTTAATACAGTGCATACAGTAATACCTAAATTCACAAGCTTCTGTATGTGAACAGTTTGGTTTGTGAACAGATGCATTCAACAAAATTTTGCTTCTGTTTGTGAACTCTCCATCAGATAATGAACACAAATGTGACTGTCTTCCCTAGATATATTAATTAGTTTGACTTAATCATTCCACCATTTATACATCACATTGTGCCTCATAAAAGTACAAACTATTGCTTTGCCAATATCACCTGCACACCTGTGCTGAATACCTGTACTGAATACCGATTCTCACTAGTTTGCTTCCCTATCCTGTTGCGTGTACTCTGGAAGCGTACCCACTGCCCACTTATTCTCTCTCACCAGTGTCCTGTTCAGGAGCCAAATGTAGGGAATCACTGGTCTTTCAGTGTATCCCAGGGAGGAATGGCAGCGGGTAGGAGGAAAATAAAGACAAGAGACAAGATCTGGATTAGGTGGAGATGACCTCTTACCCAAAGACCTGCACTAAAACAGTAGGGGCATTTATTTATACTCTTGCAAAGTTAGTATCAGGAGAGACAAGGTTGCCTGGGGACTCATGACTGAAATTGTCCCGACAGGATGATTTTTTCAATACTGAGGTAGCTTGACTGCTTGAGGCACTCTGGCTCTCTCCTGCCCTCACACATATGACCAATATCGAGCTTCAGCCACAACCAACACATTGCTACAGAAGAAATAGCTCACCACCACAGACCAGAGACTGTGGTGCAGCTAGAGCAGCTGTGTAGCCAACCTAGCAGACCGGAAGACAGTGAAAGCCACTTTGCTGCTCACGGGGTGACTGAGACCTAACCTGGACTGGGAGAGACTTGTGTGTTGGAGGAAGCAGTGAAAACAAGAGACATTTTCCAGGGCTCCAACCCTCCATCACTGATTGCTGAGTGAGCTAGAGCAGCGTCCAGCACATCGTTGAGGGGAAGAGCAGCAGTGCTGAAGTCCCTTCTTCCATGAAGTTTCTGCTTTGGAGTCAGCCCACCATAGACCGATCCCTCTGAAGCCATATGCCAATTAACACTTTCCTCCTTTAAAATGTAGAGGTCAAGGATCTGTCCCAGCAATGGGGAACCTGATTAATAGCCCAAGCTTTATTTCTCCCTAACACTTTTTTCTCTTTGTCCACTAATAACATTTTCTCTTTATCACTGCTTTAACAATTTATTATGATATAACTTTAGTCTCTTCATGATTTTTGTGCTCTTAATTTGTTGAATTCTTCTATTTCTGGGTGTATCATTCTCATAAAACATAGACTTTTTTGGACACTCTTTTTTCCCACTTCCTTCACCAATCCTGTTCTTGGAAAATTCCAATTATAACATTTGTATATTAGGCTGCTCAAGTTTTCCCCCATCCTAATCAAATACTATTCATTTTTCCATTCACCATTTTATCTTTATTTTCCATTTTACGTAGTTTCTATTGCTATGTTGTCAGTTTAACAAAACTTTTGCTGAGGTGGTCAAGCTTGTAGAGTATCCAAACCTCCCTTAATCCACTTTCCAGGGAGTTTTTCAACTCAGTTACTGTATTTTTAACAATATAATATCAATTTGTAACTTTTGGAATAGTTTCCATGTCTCTGCATGTCATACTCAATCTTAACTTTATTTCTTAAAAATATTAAGCACATGTATCATAAACCAATGAATGTATTCACTATTAAAGTGTCTTGGTTACCTTTCTTTCATTGCTGGCACAAAATATCTGATGCCCAAAATTTAGGAAGGAAAGGTTTATTTAGCTCACAGTTTGTGGAGGTTTCAGTCCATACTTGGCAGGTTACAAGGCAGAGTAGCACATGGCAGAGGGATACAGCTCATGGTGGCAGAACACAGCAAAGCAACAAGCACAAAAGCCAGGAATGGCTGCAAGCAGCCTCTTGCTCTCCCTTACATATACAAACTATCCACCCCAGGGCTGGTACAGCTCTCACACCCATAATCAATCAAACTCTAAAAGCCTGCCCCATGATCCCATGAGGCTTTGAGGGGACACCCAGACACAAATCATAGCATTCCACCCCTGGCCCCCCAAAGACTCATGTCCATCTGTTTATACAAACAGCATTTAGTACATCTGCAAGAGTTGCTATAGTCCTAACAGTTGCAGCATTGCTGAAAAGTCCAAGTCCCAAGTCTCTTCCAAAATGTAAAGCAAACTCTTAGCTGTGAGCCCCTTTACAAATGAAAGGTTAAACACTTCCAACATTCAATGGCACAAAATAAGCAGTACCAATCCAAAAGGTACAAACAGGGGAACACAGAGCATTGGGACCAAAGCAAGTCCAAAATCCAGCAGAGCTAATGTTATATCCTGTAATTCCATGGCCAGCTGAAGCAATCTGTGGCACACTGTGAGCTCCAAAGGGCTTGCATGAGTCCACCCCTGTGGCACTTCTGGTGGTTACAGCTTCCATGGCTTCTCTCTTAGGCCTGCTTTGCTCCCTCCTTGCAGCTTTCCTTAGATGATCCACGGTGCTGGCTTTTCTAAACTTCTGAGGTCTCCAGGGCACCTTTTGCTTCACATTCACATCCTCACACACTGCCCTGTCAGGGGCACACTGCCTGGACTCCCAGGCTTTCTGAAATCTGGGCAGAAGCCTCTTAAACCTCAGAACTCATGCATTTGCCATACACCTAAAGCCAGGGCTACATGGATGATGCCAAGGTCTGCTGCCACCTGGAGCAGTAGCCAAGTTTTCCTCTCTCTTGGCCACAGGGGTCAAGTGCCTGGATTGCTGGGCACTCTGAATCCAATTCTGAGGAAGAAATCCTCTACGCTGCCACCACTCTGGAAGCTGGCACTCAGCAGCTTTTTTCTCAAAGCAAGGTCTTTCACCTTTGCCGTTTTGAGGCTGCAAAGGGTGGAGACTTGCTGCTTGTGATGCCTTCAGGCCATCTTTTCCATTCTCCTGTTCCTTCTCAGCAATGGAGATCTCCTCAGCCTTATCTTTACAGTGCACAGCTTTACTGGAGCTTCCTTTCTGGCCAAACTCACAACATTTTAAATCATCCTGCTGGGCTCTTTGTTCTTGATTCTCAATATAAATCTGGCTAAAAGCCCCCAACAATAGCCATGCCACTTCCCAACATTCAACTGCCTTGAAATTTCTTTTGCCAGATTAATCAGTCCACTGCCACCCTTAATCCCAGTCTTAGGCAAAGTATCTGGACACAAGCTAAATGCAGACAAACTTTCTGCCAAGCCATAACACACATGGTCTGGAGTCCAACAACCAATGGAGTCCTTCTTCCCAACAGAAACCTCCAGAACCCGGTCTTTACCAGGTTTTCTGAGCTCTGACCAGAATCTCCCAGACAGAACAGCTGAAGGTGTTCTAGTGCTTCTCTTTCAGGCGACATCTCTGAACATTTCTGAACACTTCCCACAGGCCATTTCCAAAGGCTTTTGAACCACATGGTCAAATATAGTCACAGCAGTGACCCCACTCATCTGGTACCAAATTCTGTCTTGGTTACTTTTCTCTCATTGCTGGGACAAAATATCTGATGCCCAAAATTTAGGAAGGAAAAGTTTATTTAGCTCACAGTTTGTGGAGGTTTCAGTACATACTTGGCAGGTTACAAGGCAGAGTGGCACATGGCAGAGGGATACAGCTCATGGCGACAAAACACAGCAAAGCAACAAGCACAAAAGCCAGGAATGGCTGCAAGCAGCCTCTTGCTCTCCCTTACATATGCAAACTATCCACCCCAGGGTGGGTGCAACTCTGACACCCATAATCAATCAAACTCTAGAAGTCCACCCCATGACCGCATGAGGCTTTGGGGGGACACACAGACACAAACCATAACATACAGTAACCAGGGTAATTTTTGTGTGGCTTTGAAATGAATTATTCTAACTGACTGTGGGTTTTATATTCTTGATCCTTTACAAAACTGGTAAGTTTTTTTTTGAGACAAATCCTCACTGTGTACAACAGGCTGGCTTTAAACTCTCAGTCACCTTGTATCAGCCTCTGAAGTGCTGTGGTGACAGGAGTGCACCGGCATGACTGGTTCACACTTGCTAACTTTTTGATTGGCTGATGTTTCTGATATATGTCACCTTGATGGTAGATATTTGCATTCCTATAACTTACTAAGTGAGACTAGTGTTTACTTTATGAAAATGTGAAGTTTATGTGTTTATGAATACCCTGATAGGTACACTGGGAATTATAAAGTGTTCTGTTGGTTGAGTGTGGACTCTGACCCATTACAGATCCTGTGTGATTTCAAGGAATTGAATGTAGTAAAACTAACTCTGCCTAATATCCTAAACATAACAAAGTCATAAATAACTCTCCACAAATTAAAATTTCCCTAGGAAATAACTAACAGTATCCTTTTAATCAGGTGAGGTGGCTCATGCTAAAAAACAAATAAGTAAACCATGGACAGATAATTTTAGACCAAACATGAGGGAAAGAGCCTATCAGATTTCAAAATATATCACAAAGATTCAATTATTGCAAGATGTGTGCTACTGACAAGAGAAAAGATATATCAGTGGAAATGAACACAAACATCTGAAACATCACAAGCATCTTTCATGTGAACTGGGTTTTGAAAGTTATCATAAAGAATAAATTATTCTAAAAGCTTCCCTAATAATGTATACAACAATCTGTAAAATATTCTTTATACCCTGGTGAATGAAAAAGATGCAAATTTAAGTGGAAGATATTTTTAAAACAATAGTAGCAGCAATTATGGAAAATGACAATCTTGCAGTGGAGAACACTTTTCTAATAATAATTGAAGGGCATTTGGAAGTGAGAGGTTTTCATAACAAAATTAGAGCAAATGAGAGAACTGAAGAATGAAATAAGATGAGAATAAAATAAACATAGTAAATTCAGTACTTTTCTTAGATCATGGCTGTTGTATTATTCCTTATATTTTAGAAACTTCTGATTGTATGAGTGGGAGAAAATATTAATGCTTAAGAAATTTCAGCATCTTGCTTTTCAAGGTGTTCAGCTAACATGATAATGACTTTTCATATATGAGAATTTAATTATTCACAGATACCTAATTTCATAAGTATGTCATACAAAAGTTATTTCAAATAATCAAATAACTAGGAAAATTAATTCATGCTAAAGTTAATATTAAAAGTCTTTATTGCCAGGTGTAGTGGTACACATCTGTAATCCCAGCATCAGGAGGCTGAGACAAAAGGCTCACCAAGAGTTCAAGGTCACCTTGTCTACATAGTGAGAACAAGGCCAGCCGGAACTACATAGTGAGACTGCATTTGGAAAAAAAAAGTGTTGTGAATGGATGTTGGATTTTGTCAAATGTTCTTTCCACCTCTATTAAGATAATCCTGTGATTTTTGCCCTTGTTTCTGTTTATGTTATGTATTACATTTATTAATTTGCATGTATTGAACCATCCTTGCATCCTTGGGATGAAGCCTACTTAGTAATGGTGTATGATCTTTTGTATGCTGTTTTCCACTGTCTTGTTGAGGATTTTTGTGTCTCTGTTCATTAAAGAGACTGTTCTGTAATAGGCATAGAAAGGCATTATCTGAACTGGATAGAAATCTTTCATGACAAGCCTATTCCCAACATCATATTAAATAGGGAATAGCTGAAATCTTCCCCTTAAAATTAGGAACAAGACAAGAATGCCACTCAAACTATTCCTATATAATATAATACTCTGAACTTCAGCCAGAACAATCAGGAAAGTTAAAGGAATAAAATGTGTATGAAAGGAAGAAGTCAAAACACCATTATTTGGAGATGACATGAACCTCTACATATATGACCCAAAAATTCCACCAAACATATCCTAGTACTAATGTCCAAATTCAGTACTATAACAGACTACAAGATCAATACAAAAAAATTAACTGTGTTCCTGTATACCAACAATGAAAAATCACTGTGAAAGAAATTAGGAAAATAACATCATTCACAATAGCACCAAGAAAAATTTAGCACTTAGGAGTCAACCTAGCCAAGGCAGTGGAAGACCTCTACAACAAACTTTATAATAGCCTAAAAAAGGAGATTGAAGAAGACATTGAACTATGGATAGTTCCCCCCCTCATTTGTTCATAGGAAGAATGAATATAGTTAAAATGGCTGTACTTCCAAACTGACAGAAATTTAACATAACCTTCATCAAAACACCAATAGCATTCTTCATAGAAATAGACAAAACAACTCTAAAATATGTATGCAACCAGAAAGGACCCTGAGTAGCAAGAGCAATCCTGGGCAACAAGAGATAAGCAGGAAGAATCATAATATCTGAGTTCAAGTTATATCACAAAGCTACAGTGATAAAAACGGTATGGTACTGACACAGAGATACATAAATCAATAGAACAGAGCAGGGGATGAAAAATTTCTCCTAGCACATTCTCTTCACTGATCTTTGACACTGGAGGAATAATAAGCTCTTTAATTAATGGCACTGGGAAAACTGACAATCCACATGCAGAAGATTGAATCTAGACCCATATCTCTCATCATGTACTAACCTGAAGTCAAAATGGGTCAAGGAACTACTCCAAGGTTACTTCCACTTAATCTACTGAAAGATAAAATAGGTAAAACTCTTGAAGACACAGATATATGGAGGACCTTTCTGAATAGAACCCCAATTGCATATGAAATAATATTGAAAACCAACAAATGAGATTATGTCAAATTAAAAGGCTTTTGCAGAGTAAAGGAAACAACAAACAGAGTGAAGATACAAAGAGAAAAATAACTTACCCAGTGTTCCTCAGACAGAAGACTAATACCTAGAATATATGAAGGGTTCCAAAAAATCATATCCCTGCCAAATGAAAGAAACAAATAGAAAATATACTGTTCAAGTTACGTCTACAATGTTCACCAATATTTAAAATGAATAACCAACTATTGACATTGAATATGATTATTATGACTAATTTATAATTGTGTAATTGTGTGGATTGAATAAGATGATAAGTTATGTACTCAGCCCTGAAGGTCAGTGATATGAGAAATGACATGGAGGGAAGCACTTGGCTCTCTCGTCTTTCAGAAGGTGAATTCTGAGTGGTTAAGTGATACTGGTTGAAGCTGAATGTCAGAACACCCTTCATATGATCATATGTTGTAGGATATTTTTAAATATCCTACAAGAAACCAAATCTGAGGGGAAAAATTGTCAATACGCAATGTGTAGCCAAAGGAATTCTCAGATGTTGTGAATAAACTGGAAAATACCTAGGGACTCTCAAGACTTGCGTAAGATTGGAGCAGTGCCCATGCTCTGATCAAGGGGAAGGAGAAAGAATCATCTTAGAAAGATGTTCTTGCAGTGGCAGAGAGTTGGCACAAACTCCTGGACATAGAGAAAGGGCAAAGGACTTACTGACAGTTCTGGAAGGGGCAGGACTCTGGAGAGAGGAACACCAAGTAGGGTTGCTGATGTAATGACACCAGAGATATTCTTACTGTGTTGAAGGAACTGGAGCCATTTGCAGTAGCTCACTCTAAGGACTCAATTCTGAAGCTTCTTGCCAAGAAGCTGCTGACTTTGGCAAGTTATCACGAGGGAGCTGATAAACAACAATGCCGTTGAGCATGGAAACCATGTTGGAGGCAAACTTTCTGAATAATTAAAGCATTGCCTCAGCCTAGAATACCAAGAGACAGTGTTGGAAGAGGATATTGGTTTAACATATCCCCCAGGGAATGCACTTTTCCTTCCCTCAGTTCTTGATGCATAGGCAGGTGCTAGAGTGCTAAGTAAAGCTGATATGAAGACCCATCTTTCCACCAGTAGACCTCATGGTCCCAGTGAATGGCACTCTTAAAAAACATTTGACACATTAAAACTCTACACAAGTTTTAATACGTTGTAGTGGGTTTTATTAAGAAATAAAACGGAAGTTGTGAAGCACATTAATTACATTTTCTACCATTCCCAGGGTCCCTCTCATTAGATGAATTACATCAAAGGTCATTATGCCAACCACCAGAAGTAGGTTCCCAAACACCAGTGCACCGTGCATGAAGGTGCAAGTCCTACCGATAACCTGAGCAGTGAAACAGAGTCCTCACAGGTGCCAGCAAGGGGCAGCAGAAGCCTAGAATTCACTGTAAGCCCTTTGTCCAAGCTCAGAACTGTCCAGGCCAGAAGGAATCCTGTCCATCTGTGTCATGTTTCACTGCAGCTGAGGGACTGCAGAAGGTCTTCTCTGAGTTTTATACTGCAGAGGATATTTAACTAGCTGTGCTGACAAGTTGTAGGATCCCTGCTCTAGGAACAAAGCTTAAATAGTTCAGGACAGGGAGTTTTTATCTGAAGATGTTGCTTCTCAGTGCATTCCAGTTATTCTGAAAACTGCAAGCCTGAAAGGGAAAGAAGTCCCAGGCCACTCAGAAAGGATGATTTTGCAATTGTAATTTAACTAGGTGCCTTTTTGAACTCTTGATTTTAAGAAATTTCTTGTAGACTGAAGTAAGTGAGGACTGAATCTACCATTCAAAGTTGCCTGGTATGGAACCAGGTATATACTCAGTGGCACAAGTGCCTGCCTGACAAGCACAAGGTCCTGAGTTCAATTCCTGTTACCAAAAAAAAACCCCCCAAAAACAAAACTGCCTGGTACACTTAGGGCTCACACTTCTGGAAGTTCTATTTACTGAGAAGCATAAAGATGATACATTTCATTTTCCAAACAGGAGAAATTTTCGTACTGGGCAAGACTTCTGAGTTCACCACATACTTTAGGAAAAATTCTTAAATTTTTATATAATATTCTAAAATTCTCTGTTTTTATCCATCTGCTAACTTTTGCAAGACATTTATAATGGACGTTTGTAAGGATTGATGGAAATATTCTTTACAAATATGTTTGGCACTAATAGAAGCATAATAATATATGAAATCTAACTTTCTAGGCATATATTTTAATAAAATTTAATAAATAATTTTTTAAAATCCTTATACCTCAAAGACATTCTCCTTCTGTCACAGGACATCAGTCTGCTGTACTGTAGTGTTAAAGAAATCCTATTTCAAATATGACTCAGAAAAAAATGACTAAAATTGACATTGAAAAATATAACCCTGGATTATTTTTTGGATTATATATTTGTTGGTTTCTAATTAAAACAAACAAACAATAAAATATTCACAAACTTAAGCCTTTTCTTACAGGATAGATAATATTATGTTAGTTCACAAATATCTCAGGCTTCTACCCTTTTGGCACACAGATTGTATGTCCTGGACCTCTTTCAGAAACATATATCACTAGATAAAGTCAAATATTTGAATATCATGCAATCCAGTAGTTGCATTTTGGGGAGATATGTGCAAAAATGTCCACCATACACTGTTCATTACAGTCAAATATTCCCTGAGCATTTTAAGAATAATCACCTTTTAAAATAATCCCATAATAGAATAAAATAGGGGAGTTATAGCAGTGAAAATGAATATGACTATATTTAACAATCTACAAAATTTAGTAGTTTAATTTTGAATAAAAAAGTCATTCCTAAAGTTGTTACATACTCCACTAATACTTAAAATTCAAAACCTGGTGAAACTAAATATCAACACATAGGGCAAAAATATTTTTTCTCTTTAGAGGCAAGATAATTATATACACTTAAAAAGTCAGGATAGTGTTTACTCTTGCAGGAGTGAGAATAGAGAAAATGTAAAAATGAATTTAATTATTGGCAATATTTTATTTTTGATATAAGTAGTGAGGTTATATTTTTGTATTATTTAAGTAATTTTAGAAAATAACAATATAAAGTAAAATTTTAAATGATAAAATGGTTTGAAAATATGTGAATTGTACATTTATAATTTTATTGTAACGATAAAGTTCTACGTGCTGCTGAAAAGAATGTGCACTCCCTTCTCATTATGGGACACAATAAAAGTAGTCTGAAGAGGTAATTTTGTGGATGTGAATGCTCTAATTTTCAAAACAACAGAGCAAGTCCAAATAAGTCACACAAAGGTACATCTAAGGTCCCAGGAAAACAAGCAATCTAAATCCAGAGTTAGTACAAGGAAGGAAATTTTTAAATATGAGATAGTAAATCAATGCAATGGAGATCAAAAAATAAATACAAATAATCCATGAGTCAGAGAGCTGGTTCTGCAAAAGAATAAGCAAAATAGACAAATCAATAGCCAATCTAACAAAAGAAAGGAAACAAAAGAAACAAATTAATATAATTACAAATGAAAACATTGAAAGCACAACAGACACTGCCAGATCCCACAATATTATTAGCAGCTACTTCACAAACCTGAATACCAATAAATAAGAAGATTCAGAAGCAATAGTTTCCTAAAGACATGAATTACCAAAACTGAACCAAGAAGACTTAAAAATCCTGAATGATCCAGTAACAGGCAGTGAAATTGAAGTAGTAATAAAAAGCCTAACAACTAAGAAATGCACAGGACTTCATGAGTTAATTGTTGAGTGCTACAAGAACTTCAGAGAAGGTCTAACACCAATGTTCTTCAAACTCTAATGAAATTGAAAGAGAAGGAATACTTGAAAAATCATTCTTATCCTGACCACAAAATCAGAGAAAGTTTTAACCAAAACAGAGAACTACAGGACAATCTCTCTAATGAACAAAGATAAAAAAAAAAAAAAAAAAATTCTTCAATGAGATACTGGCAAACAGAATACAAATCATCAAGAAGATCATATGTCATGACCAAGTAGGATTCATACCATGGATGCAAGTATGGTTCAACTATACAAATCCATCAAAGTAATATATCATGTAAACAGAAACCCAAAAAAATTACATGATCTTTTTGATAGACATAGAAAAGGCTTTTGACAAAATTTAACATCCATTTACAATAAAATAGAAAATAGATTTAGAAGAAAATAGATATAGAAGGAGCTTATCTAAATCTGGTAAAAAGCCATTTATTACAAAGCAATTGCCAACAGTATGGAAAATCAGGGAAATCTGAAAGTTTTTCTCTAAAATAAGGAAAAAAAGATGTTGACTATTACCACTCCTGTTCAACATAGTCCTTGAAACATTAACCAGAGCAACTAAAAAAACTAAAAAGAAATGAAATAAAGGAGATAAAGGTATGAAAGAATAAAGTCAAAGTCTCATTATTTGCAGAGGAAATGATTGTGCACCTACAATACTCAAAAAATTCCACCAAGTCTCCTAGAAATAATAATCAAATTCAGCTATGTAGCAGAATATAAAACCAGCACACAAAATTCAAGTGCCTTCCTGTACACTTATAATGAACTCACTGAGAAAGAAATTTGGATAATAATACTATTCACAGTAACATCAAAAAATTAAATACTTAGAAATTAATCTAACTAAGAGAGCCCTTTATAGTGAAAATTGCATCACTCTGAAAGAGGAGATCAAAGAAGACATCAGAAAATGGAAAGATGGTCAGCCTCCAGGGCAGGCAGAACAAATATAGGCATTTTGAAGTAGACATATCTTTTTCAAATGAGGAGGGAACAAGAAATGTTTAGTGTGAGAGGAAGGACAGGGAAAGGATATGAAAAAAAAAGAATTGCAGAAAAATATGAGAATGGAGCCTTTGCAAATGGGAAGAGTCCAAGAGTTAGAAGGAAGGGTGGTAATAGTAGGGAATGTAAAAAGTATTAAGATGTTTTATGTACATGTATCAATTCCACATGATAAATGTAATCAGTAGTACTGCAAACATACAATAATGAAAAATTTATTATAGAACTGGTTCCTTCTGCTTACCTGAAAAGTATTTTTTTCAATATTAGCTTTCTCCACTTGGGCTAAGATTATAAGCAGGAGTCCTGGGCTTGTATGCTTAGAAACTACCAAAGAAATCAAGGAGGATTTCTCTCAGAAGTCCATACATAATTTTAACTTTGGATTTATTTGCCAATATACACCTAACTCAATCTTTATACCCCAGGGGGTAAGTTTTCTGATCAACTTCCCAAGAGCTATATTTGTATCCTTGGAAAATTACACTACCCAAATCTTATACCCAAAAATGGAAATACTGAGGTTACCTGGAAGTTTCTCAGCTACTCATAGAAGGAAAATAAACTCATGCTAGAGAGAAACAGAGCCTACTAAGATACTTTTCACACCTGAAGGTAGTATACCTGTGACACAGTCCTCAGTACAGATGTCAGTATTAAGCTACTAAATGCACCACCAAAGCACTCTGTTCAACTTCTATGAGTTTCAGCTTCTCTTATATGAAGTTTTATTTAAAATGCCTCCTTCATGGAAGAGTTATGTAGATTAAAAGATAAAACTTATATCAAGCGATGAATATGGAGCCCATTATATGAAAGATGTACCACAAATATTGGGACAAATGAAGTTATTTTAGTAAAAGTTTTTTCTTAAGTGTCTTCTTCCCTAATGTGAATTACCAAAGACTATTTTTCAGTGTTTGGCCAGTTGGCAGGACCTGGGAGATGTAGTTACATAATGTGAGAAGTTCAACCAGGGTCGATTTTCTCACTTTCATCTTTTTCAAGGTACAGAAATTGAGGCAGCTAGCTAATATTTCCGGATGTGGTGACTTTCTGCATAGTGTAACTGATTTGAGGAGGCTGGGGCCTGTGAGGAGAGTCTGGAAGGGGAAATCTTCTGAAGGACAGCACAGCAGTATAGAGGAAGACACCGGATACTCATCTATTTCCAACTTTGCTGGGTTTCATGTCTTCCAGCTCCTCTCTACTGGATCCAAGACCAACACATTGTTTACTACTGTTATTTATCATTGTAGCTGTCCTACAAGGGGCTTGTTATGTTTGGAAAATTAAAGTAAGTAGAGTAGTTACTAGAACATGTGCTATATTACTGATACTATTTTGTCTCCCAACCATTATAAGCCCATTTTGTGTCTGAGTCTTCTGAGAACCTGATGAACATTGTAATTACTTCTCTGGAGAAAAAAAAATTAAGACAGAGTCATGCACACAGACACCCACAGAACTGTGAAATGCAGGAGGATATGAGAAATGTCAAGGCCCTCTTCACATGGCTGAGAGGCATGGATTCAAGTGTATTTTAATAAATGCTTGCAAGACCCATATTATGGGTGTCAGAGTCACATGTCTTTGTGGTGCTGTGCAAAGCAAATCTTCCACTCTGGATCCTGGTGCTGATTTACCAAGTTATTTTTATCAATCTCCATCCCATTTTGTTCTGTTTTGGGTTGTTCTTCTGGTGGCTTTACAAATCAAGAGCATAGTTCTCACTGTCCTATACATAAAAGGAACATTTTACAGATCAGTCCATCCCATCGTCTTCATGTTTGTATAAAGACAGTGAGTACAACTTTTTTTCAAGGATGGGGGGTAAAAACTCATCTTTTGTATTTAAGGTTGCTCTACCTCTCTCGCATTCTTAATCACCTTGACTCACATTCCAACCTGTGCTTGCAGAGCTTTCATAAGAGTGTATTGGTTTGGACGTGTTTTTCAAGTATTATATTATTCATGCCACATGCAAACACTGAGTGTCCAAGGTACCAATCATAGTCTGAAATCCTAGAAACAGCCTGCAGTCCTTCAGAGAACACTCTCATTTTTAAATATCATGTTGAGAGAGTAAAAGGATAAGGAAAGAATAATGACGCTGACAATGATCTTGCTTGAGATTGTGATGATGATGATTTCTCTGTCGTATACATTTCAAGAAAGCATCTGATCACAAAAGAGTACAATAATTATGATAATAATGATCGTACCTCACTTCTGTAGAATATATGACTTTCTCAACTGCCTGCCTCCAAATCACTGAGGTTGTTGCTACTTCCTCACTGTGCAGAAGAATTAACAACAGTGAAAAATGTTGACATCCTCCAGGCTTAATTATTACTTTCAGCTATTTGCCACTGGCCTCCCAGAAAGCCTTCCTGCTCCACAGCTTTCTCATTGCATTCTTCACTTCTGCATTTCTCAAGGTATAAATGAGGGGATTCAACATGGGAGTGACGATGGTGTAGAACACGGCCACCATCTTATCCTCAGAGAAGGTGGTGTCGGGCCGCATGTACATGAAAGTACACGGACCAAAAAAGATGATGACCACTGCAATGTGGGAGCCGCAAGTGGAGAGGGCTTTGCGTCTGCCTTCTGCCGACTGCTTCCACAGGGACACCAGGATGATGCTATAGGAGATGAGCAAGATGACAAAACTCCCCAGAGCGATGGTACCACTGTTTGCTGTCACAACAGCGCTGACAATGTAGGTATCTGCGCAGGCAAGTTTCAGCACAGGGTGAACATCACAAAAATAGTGATCAATCTCATTGGGTCCACAGAAGGGGAGTTGAACTACCAGAGCCACTTGGATAATGGAGTGTAGAAATCCACCCACCCATGTCCCCAGCAACATTTTATTACATTTCTCCCGGCCCATGATGGTCATGTAGTGTAGAGGTTTGCAGATGGCCACGTATCGATCATAGGCCATGACAGTGAGGATGAAGATCTCAGTGCACCCAAAGAAGTGTACCCCAAAGACTTGCAACATACACCCCGCATAAGAGATAGATTTGTTCTTTGCTAACAGGTCCATGATCATCTTGGGTGCTGTAACTGAAGAGTAACAAATGTCCACAAAAGACAAGAAGTTGAGGAAGAAATACATAGGAGTCTTAAACAGGTTTCCTTGGCAAACTGTCACCATGATAAGGAAGTTTCCCAGGAGAATGACCAGGTAGAAAAATAAAAATATCACAAAGCAAATTTCTTCAATCTCTGGGTTCTGAGAAAGACCCCAGAAAATGAATTCAGTTACGTTGTTTAATTTTTCCATGGGATGAGTCCATGAGGCCATGCTCCCAAGGGACAATGAAATTACCTGAAGGATAGATGAAAAAGGCTGTTATCATTTAGTTCTGATTCAGGAATAAATAAATATTTACAGTAGATGGAACTAGGAAAATGTGTTCTTACTATTCATTTATAGGCATACTTAAAAATGTATGCTACATCTATTTTGATCCTGTTGCTTCAATATTACATCTATTTTTTCACTTCAGATAAGGAAGCAAAGTCCAGAGAGATAAAGAAAATCCCTCAAGTCTCATGTGTTTTAAAATGTTTCTCCACTATTATGTTTTAAGGTTTATTCTTCTGTTTCTAAATTTACTTCATTTGTGTTTTCTATGAGGCACTCTGCTTAACTTTGAGTCAATTTCTGTGTGTGGGAATATGGAAATGTTTATACACCCAGGAATGTCTGCTTTATTTTTGGTGCAGAATTGGAAACACATGTCACATTCTCCCATCTGAATACTACCATCGCTGGTGACCACATGTGCCAGTCCTCAATAGTCTAGGCTAGGGAATCTCTGGAGGTTCTCTTACTTAGCAAACTTGGATCTTGGGCAAACAAAGGTGTAGCTCCTCAGCTGGTCACACTGCAATCAAGATGAGGCAGAGTGTAGTAGAAAAAGGGCCAAATTTACATAAACCTGATTCTGAAATTATTATGCTTTAATTTAAGAAAATTGTTTAACTTCATGCAGGTCCTGTCATTTGTGAAAGGATGGCATTTCAATTTCACTATCATTTTGTCCTATTAATAGTTACCTCTGTCATGAAAATTAATCACTTCTATAAGTATAAAATGGACAAAACTCATCTGATATGGAAGCACAAATAAGAAAATATGAAGCAACTTTTTAAAATAACACAAATAAAATTAGCCTTGTTTGATTTAAATGAAAGAAAGTGAAATTGGGCAATTTCTCCATCCACAGATTCAGATGACTTTAGGGTTCCTCAAGAATTAATTTGACTTGGAGTTAAGTATTTATTTATTAACTGAAACAAAGGCAAAGAAATAAAAAAGTTTTAAAAACCTCTCCCTTTTGATGTAAACATTTTTTCATGCATTCCATATTTCTAACTTTTGGCTATGTTAGGCCCCTCAGTTTGGATGAATTCAATATTTCAAGAAGAGAGTCTTGCTAAATGATGATTACAGTGAGTGTAAGAGAGTTAAAATATTTCATCTTCAGTGGAATTTTAGCCACTCTATGGGAATGCTTTAGGAGAAAAGTGTATGTGGAGTGGTTGTGATTAAAAGATTTCAAGGTTCTCAAATGAGGCAGAATACAATGATTGATCTGGGCTACAAGTAGTCCACTAGAGAACACATTCCCTAAAGATCTGTTGAGCTCAGAGCTTGCTGCTACTGACCTGTCCGCTATGCCTTTTCAGCAGCATTGTGGCCTGCACTTCCAGCTCTGGGGAAACTGGGTTTCATCGGAGCTGTGTATTAGAGCTGATACAGAAGTCACTCCCGGTCTTCCTGTTCTTGTGCATTGTAGAATAATGCTATAATGCAATTCAGTTTCAGAATCAAGCACACGCTCCTGCTTTTATGTGCCTTTTCTCCTTTGCTTTTGCTACTGACACAAAATATATTTCTCTACTGAGAGATCCCATCAGCAAAGGGAATGCAAACCATAGAGGTCTTTAGCAACTATATGCATATTGCTCAGATCTTTTCTAGAACTGGACATTTACACACAAGTCTGCGAATGATTCCCCTCCTGTCCAAAACACAAGGCCCCAGTGGAAACTCATTTATCCTTAAACCAAAACACAACTCAAAACTCCCTTCCCGCCCTTCCTGGGCATTTCAGAATAATGGGGTGTTGTATGTAGTTATCCTTTGAAATAGTTGGTACTGTCTTATTCAGATGTACACCACCTTATCTCACATTCACATATAGAAACACTTTCTCTTATCACCATAATTCCACCTGGCCTTTCTTTAGAAACAATATATAGCAATTCTATTACAAGTATACAAAATTTACCATTTCAGTGGAATTCTTCTTTGTCTCCAAGCGTTCTGTGTTAATTTTAAAAGACAAATAAAACTCACCAATATCTTTCAGAGCTTTATTTTTCCATCTCCTCCTTAGATAATGTAGGCATAGGTATCCAAAATAATTAATATTGATATCTGTGGAGTTGCTTGGTGACTAATTTCCACCAGAAAATCTCTAAACCCTTACCTCAAAAGCTGGTGGAAATCAGTCTTGCTTGTCCCTTAGTTCTCTTATCAACTGAATTCGGCTGCTGCACCATACCTGGGGTAAGAAATGCTCTTTTTCCCTCCTTCTTATGCAGGTTACCTAAAGAGAATGAAGCAGCCAGTTAATGACTCTGGGGAAAGTTGTTCCCCAGAGTCTTCCTCCACAATCAACACCACATCACAGACCTGACAATAAACTTTTATTTTAAATGTTTGCTCAGTTTAAAAAAGCATTATTAAATAAAAACATGCATTTAAGACAATCAATTCCAAGATCATAATCCTAACCCGAAACAGTTTAGCAGAGGGAATTATTTATTTTATGATTTCATAATTTTTTCCTTGAACTGATGTACTCCAATATATATACATGTTAAATACATGTATCTAATATTAGATATTAAAATATCTATTTTCACGTTATTTGCTGAACTTAATTTTTCTCCTCTTTTGAATGTGCTGGAATAGGATGGATTCAGTTATGCAATTGGGAGCTTGCGCTTTTCAAGTTAATTGAGGCTGTGCCAATTTCTGTAGCAAAAGGATGGGATGAGGTTCATTTCTGGACTATGTTTTGGATAAGAAGTGATCTTAGCTTTAACACTTTTGCTTCTGGATTGCAAAAGGTACAGTGGTGCCTCGATTCACGAATTCAATTCGTTCCACGAGTCTGGAGAAGATATCCGAGTTTGTGTGTGTTCCTTGGTGCATTATCCAATATAGAGTTTGTAGATGGAAGCAAAATTTTGCCAAAGCTTCTGTTTACCAACATAACTGCTCATGAGCAGAAGCAAGCAGGAATGGAGATCTGACTGTATATTCCTGACCACATATTTCCTAGCTTTTTCATGTCCTGTTCTGATTGTTGCCTACCCATTCACCCTTGCATTTTTATTTTTCCCTTCCTAACTTGATATTATCTTCTCCTTTTTTCATACAGCGTTCAAAGTATCAAAGATCTTGCTCATCCTCCCACTGCCTATGGTTGTCAGAGGAAATGGATCCAACATACAGAGCTGGGCAGGAGGAGAAATGTACTCAGGCTTCTGGAAGTTCTCAACCATGGTTAAATTCCTATAATATTTTCCCACTGATGCAGCAACAAATCACTACAAACTTAGTGGCTTAAATCAATACAGATTTTGTTCCTTGCAGTTCCAGAGGTCAGAAATCTAAATTGGTCTCATTAGGGCAAAATCATGGTATTGGAATTCCTCATTCTTTCTAAATCCTTTCTAGCGAAAACCTCGTTCCTTAAATCTTCCAGCTCTCTGCTTCCTTGTGGCATTTCTTCCACCTTCCAAGTCAACCTCTTTAAGAGTGTCTCTTGCTCTTAGTTCCTCTTTTGCCTCCCTCTCCCCTCTCTAAGAAGCCTTTGTGAATACAGTGGGCCAATCTGGGTAATATGGGTTAACATCTCTGACTTAATGCCAATATTTTAGGAAGTTTGATGTCATGTGCAACCTGATTCTCCCTGTAACAAAGCACAGTCACAGGTTCGTTGGATTAAATCATGGACATTTGGGGAGACTCCTGTTTACTATGAGTTAAATGAGTATTTGGGAATATCAGTTCAATTTATTTTTCCTACTTTTCAAGATATAGTTTAACATCCAGGAGATGTTTGAAAATTAGTTCTAAAAATACTAAATATTGCATATGACTCATAGAATATTAATATCCAGATCTCATACATAAACATGGGAGCAAGGAAATGATGTCAGATGCAACATATTGAATGGGAAAAAGACAGTTACATGTATGTGATAGTTGAATGACAGTAAAGTAACAAAGAATATTGTCAATTATAGTACATGCATAGAAAGTCGCACAGATATGAACACAGCATTCAATTAATTATAGAAATGAGCACCATGTAAGTCCAGTGTCAAAGAATAGAATATTTCAGCACACTACACACATTCAAAATGATCCTACACAATCACTGGGGTCTTTTCCATCCCAAAACTTTGCTTCTTTCTGCATGCATATGACTCGTATCGTGATTTAAAATGCTGTTTAAATAAGATTCATTACTTTTTGCGGCATATAGAGCAGGTCCTTGAATTAGATCAAAGAGAATTACAAACAGGTGCAGTAGATCTAAATAGAGACATCCTGAAAGGAAGTTCCACATCATTGAAAAATAAGAAGAAATTTTAGAAAGTTAAAATTTATTCAGTACATTTTTGGTTTTAATAAAAAACATTCCTAAACATGTACTGGGGTCTTGGTTATCAGCTGATGAGCTTTTGGAAGGTGATTGAGCCATGAGGGTTATAACATCGTTAGTGGGTTAATTACATGAAAGCATTATTAGGAAGTGGTGGAAACTTAGGAGATGGAGCTTTCTTGAAAACCAGAAGCAGAAACTTGATGACATTATCTTCTGCCTAACCCTGTCTTCATTAGATCCTGCTATATCTGCTTCCACCTACCATAAGGTGACAAGCTGTGTTCCACCCCTGCCTTCCACCATGATAAACTGCCTCATCGCAGGTCCCAAAACAATGAAGCCAGCCAGTCATGAACTGAAAGTTTTGAAACCTTGAGGCAAATATTTTTTTCCCCTATAAGTTGTTTTTTCTCAGAGATTTGTCACAGCAGCGGAAAACTAACACAGAAAATTGATACTCAGAAGTCAGGTAGCTGCTGTGTTTATCTATGACAATTTGGTTCAGAAACTTTTGGCATTGGTTTGTCAGAGTTCAGAGATGCTTGGAGAAGCCCTGAAAGATAGGACAAAAATCTTAATAAGCAATATGGGTGTGATCTCAGAAGACAAGGACACTGATAGGAATATTATCTTAGTCAATTTTCATGTCACTAGGACAAAATTCTGAATGCCCAAAGTTAAAGCAAAAGATTTATTTTAGCCCACAGTCAGTAGAGGTTTCAGTCAGCTGGCTCCAAGCCAGAACAGTACGGCACAGGCGCCTGGCAGAATAGAAACAGTCCATAGCAGAGCAGGTAGGAGGCAGCAGGCAGCAGGCAGCAGGCAGCGAGCCTCCCTTTCCCTTTTATCCCATCCAAGCTATAAGCTTCTTGAGTGGTTGTACACCCAAGGTGGGCCTTTTCATTATCCACACCCACTACTATGATAAATCAGTTAGTGGACTAATCCAGTACCACACACATTTAATACCAGTATCACACACCCTAGATCCAGCCACTTCTGAAGGGTCCAACCTATAGGGGCATGAGGCTTGAGAGAGGGCATCTAGATACAAGCTATAGTAGGTGCAGAAAATAAAGCTTGTACTCATCAAGTTTCTGATAAGAATGAAGACTCTACAAGGAAAGTAGAAGAGGTCAGGGCTGGGGATTTAACTCAGTGGCACGGCACCTGCCTGGCAAGTGTGAGGTCATGAGTTCAATTCTTGGTACCAGAAAAAAAAAAAAAAAAAAAAAGGAAAGTAGAAGAGGTCATTCATATTACATTGGGGCAAAATGCCTGTCTACACTTTGTGTGTGCCTTGAGACTTTGTGTGAGGCTGAATTCAAAGGTGTCATACTTGTCTGTTGAAGAAAAACCAAGGTAAAAGCCAAATTTTCAGGGAAAATATAGGACAGACATATGGTGGAATAGTGTGAAAATCTTATAGATTGTACAGAAAAGAAGCACAAGGCAAGTTGGGGTCAAAGATTGTGGTTGCTGAGTAAATAAGTGCTGTTAAAATGAAACCATGTACCTTGTAGCAGGACAAAGGGAAAGGTTCCTTAAGAGCACCCCATAAAAGAACAGACCCCACTCCTGGCACCAATCTGTATTGCTTGGGGTTCAATAAACAGATATAATTGTAAGAGATAATTCATTATATTGGTGCACAGAATCAGAATCTGGACAGTTGCAGAATGGTCATCTGAAGGCAGACAGCCACAAAAACCAGTATCTGTTTGGTTTAAGAAGTTGTTGGTGAGAGAGTAGAGTGGTGCAACCACTGTGGAAATCAGTGTGGATTAACTTGGACTAGAGGTCCCATTCTACCCAGCTATACTCCTTCTGGGTGTCTTCTTAGAAGAATTAAAAATACCATGCCACAGTGATATATGTTCACCCATGTTTATAGCAGCAAAATTTGTAGTCGCTTGATCTTGGAAGCAACCCAAATGTCCATCAACCAAGGAATGGATAAAACAAGATGTGGTATTTTTATACAATGGGGTACTACTCACCCATAAAGGAGGATAAACTTGAGACTTTTATGGGTAAGTTCATGCAACTTGAGACCATACTCATAAGTGAAATAAATCAGGCTCACATGTGCAAATATCTTATTGTCTCTCTAATGTGAGAAACTGAAAGAATAAATGAGTTCTAAAATGTACAGTAGATATCATAAAAAAAGAAGAAATTGTTCAAAATAAAAAAAAAAATGACCTAGAATGGGTGAAAGGGGAAATGACAGTAGGGAAAAGGGAAAAAATGCAAGTCAGCTATGCTATTAGTGTCTCTTCGTTCATTAGAAAGGAAGGTTTGTGCTAATACTGATTGGAGAAATTTTTATGCCCATATCTTATATCCTGAGCAACCACTTTAAAGATAACAACACTATCTTGGTTACTTTTGTCTCATCCTGGGACAAAATACCTGACGACCAAAATTAATGATGGAAAGGTTTATTTCACTTACAGTTTGTGGAGGTTTCAGTCCATACTTGGCAGGTTACAAGGCAGACTGGCACATGGCAGAGGGCTGCAGGTCATGGTAGCAGAACACAGCAAAAGCAACAACCACTAAAAGGGAGGAATGGTGGTAAGCGGCCTCTTTCCCTTCCTTACATATGCAAATTATCCACCCCAGGGCAGGTGTAGCTCTCACACCCATAATCAATCAAACTCTAAAAGCCTGCCCCATGACCGCAAGAGGCTTTGGGGGGACACCCAGACACAAACCATAACAAACACATAATGCATTAACTATTGTTATTCTATTATGTTGCTAAGAAATTTTGTCGTATCTTTTTTCCATAAAATAAAAACAAATAAATAAATAAATAAAGTCGGAGATTTCACCACAGGAAGAAAGCATGCTGCGTCCACAGTGCAAGGCTCAGGACTCAGAAGCGCACTGCACAGTTTCTGGCGTCAGTTTATGCCAAGAGACTGAAAAGACTGTAGTATGATGTCCGTGGATGATGACAGCAACGAAAGACACACCCATTTAGGAAGAAACAAACTTGTAATGTTGGCTGGATTGTTTCTCCTGATTTTGTTCCACCTGGTTCTCCAGCCCTTTGAGTGGTGCCCCTCATATTCACAGAAGGTCTTCCCCCCAGTTCACTAACCCACATGTTGTCTCATCCAGAAATACCCTCAAGGACCATCCCGGAAATGTGCCTTTAATAATCCCCTAGCCTTTCCTAATCTACTAAGTTAACAATAAATATTAACCATCATGAATAGTTCTGGAATACTTTAACATGACCTCAATACAGTAGTCATAACCTGCAAGTTATAACCTTCTTTCTGAAAAAGCAGGAGACTATTGATAAAAATGTGGTTCCTCTGTCACTTCAAACTTTCTGTACTTTGATGACCTCATTCTGCCATATAGCCTGAACCTCACTAAGTTAGTCCACAGTCTATGATAGCTGGAAATCTATTTGAACAGTGTGACCCAACATAAGTACGCTTTAAACACTTTTGATTGCATGAATAAAGAAAAGATTAAAATTACAGCACAGCATCCCCCAATGTTTATCATTATTTTAGAGACAAACTGATTCTGATACTTGAAATTAGCAATGCAAAAAATGTGAAGCCAAGGAGATGGAAAGGTATATTGTACATTTGAAGACAAGCCAAGGATAGAACTGGATGATTTTAAAGTACAAGATGTGAGTTTGGAGGAACCAACTGGACCATTGTATTCTAGGTCAAGGACAGAACCACATCCTACCAACTTGGTAATATCCATGACACCAAGTCTGACATAAACAGATGCTCCATACACACTAGTCACTGAATTAATAAATTATTTAGCTAATGACACACTAAATTTTTTTTTCCTCCTTCTCTAAGAAAGGTGTTTCTCATGTCTAAAATCACTATTCATGAGGAATTAAATGGAACCAAGGAGCAATGCAACCTACTCAGTCCTCTTGGATCTCACATAATCTAGAGGTAATTTGTTCTTTTTGATGAAAAGAATGGTGTTCTACTGTATAGGGATTCCACACTTATATATTCACCAGTTACTGGATATATTAATTATTTCCAGCTTGTGGTTATAATCAATAATTGCTCTATGGACACAATTTTTCACTGATCAGTTAATGGTCAACTTGCTTGGGGACCATGGTTCTTGGTGTGGAAGACACACCAAGGGCATAAAAGCAGAACAAGAGGGGAAGATTGCGTGCTACTGACTTCCCACGAGAACCTTTGTTGCAGCTGGTCTTCCTGATGAGAACTTGGCTGTTTTCTTTGGAGAAGGAGGTCGAGGCGCTTAGGTCTCCCCTGTCAACAAGATGGCTACTGTTCTCTTCAGGGAAGCTCTGGTCTTCACCTTGAGTGCGGCTTTCTGGCTCTGGTGCAGAACCCTCAGACTGGTGCCACAGATCTTTTACCCTGCCAATGCAGACTTTCTAGCTTCCACCACTGGCTGTGGTGCCATCCCTGTGAAGATCTTTGATACGGAGTTGCATGAGACATTGTGGTGGGCTCTAAGCCTTCAGCTGAAGCTGTGGAGGACACTGCAGTGGGATCCAGGGCCTCGACTGGATTCTTTGGGTCTCTAGAACACAAACAGATCTTTTACATTCTTCTATATCTGACTCTTATAAGCATTGACTAGTACAGGTCCTATATGCTCATTTTGCTTGAATACATACCTAAGAGTAGAATTATGGAGTTACATTCAAATTTGTGTTAACTTTTTAAGAAATTGCTAAACTGGCTGGATGTAGTGGCACTTACCTGTAATCCTACCAATCTTGGAGGCAGATGCAGGAGGATCCAAACTTTGAGTCCAGTTTGAATATATATATATATATTATATATATATTTAAATTTTATATATATATTTAAATGTATATATCAGTCGGGATATAGTTTGATATTAAGACCTTGTGCTCAATCCCTATCCCCACCAAAAGAAAAAGGAAAGAAGAGAAGGAATATGTAATAACAAAGAATAAGAAAATAAAATAAACTGGTAAACTGTTTTCAAAAGAGGTTGTGCCATTTTATATTTTCCCCAGCATGCATGAGAATTCCTGTTTCTTCACAATTTTGCCAAAACTTTACATTGTCGGTATTTTCAACCTTAAAATCATGTTTTTGATAATATTTCCTGGCAATCCTTTTCCTTTCTGTAGGATATATGTAAACAGCACCCCACTCCTTACTTATTTAATGTTTATAACTTTTTGTGTCTAACTTATTGCCTTGGCTGGGACATTCAGCAAGATATTAAGTAACAGTGATTTGAACTGATGAAAGTAAACTTCACTCTAACTCATGGTTTCAAAGGAAGAGTTTTCAGGACCTCATCACTCAATAGGGTGGGGTACTGCAGAATTATCTAGGTACTATTTGTAAAGTGAATTAGGGAATAAGCTGTAATAAAGTATCTATTGAGACAATCATGTAATTTTCTCCTTTAAAACACCTCGAATTTCAAACCACAAATTTTCATCTACACATTGCATACTACTTTTATGAATTGCTATTTCTAAATATTCTCTGCTTTGTATTCTATTTTAATATTAATATAATAGAATTTTTAAAATTACTGTATATTTAAAATTAAAAGTCACCCTTTTGCTATTGATATCTTCATGATAGTATTATAATTAAATAATATTTTCCATTTGGTATGAATAATTTACATTTCTTTAGAATTACTTTCCAGCATAAAATGTGTTGAATTCTTTTAAATAAAACATAATTGAGTTTAGTACTCTATATGTGTCTATTAGTACAACTGACAGTTTGGGGTTGCTTCTTTATATTCTATATACATGCAAATTTGGAATTTGTAAATATTTTATATTACAAATCCTATCAATACTTAATGATAATAATAATTGTTATCAATATATACATGCAATTTAGCTTCAATGCAAAGTTATTTACTTGCTAGTAAATAGTCTTTGTTCTTACACTTGATAATTTAGGCCATGGTGTTAACTTTGATGTCTTACATGTTTATCCTGAAACATATTATCTATTTTTGCTGCTTTTGGCATTTTCCCTAACTTGTTAATTTTCTCCCTTTTTTCTTGCTTTTGTATTAGACTCATTTTGATTGTTTTCTTCAATACATTCTTACCTATTGATTAATTGATTGACAATCTGTCTCTCTTCTACTTTCTACTGATTTCTTGAGAAGTTATGTCTATATTAATGTTAACAAATCCGATTTTGATTTGTGTCTCTACTCTTCCACTGAATAACAAGTTTTCCTGATTTTCCAGGTGTTGTGGACCAGAAATTCTATACTGTTATATTTCTTGTATATTAGACACCCATTATCTTCTGGCTTCTGCTTCTATTATAAACTACAGATATTTTCTTTGTTTTACACAGCATTTTTTGCTTTTTTTTTTTTCAAATTTCCTCTATATTGAAATGTATTTTCCCACTTTTCTTTAAATCCTGCAATTTGATATATACATCTTGTTCCCTTTTGCACCATTTCCAATATATCTTAAGGTTGCTTTATTTTTTCCATTTCTTTGTCTTTATTCTGTGTTTTGGGTAATTTATTAATATCTAAATTTTAATGACCTGATTATTAGGATATGGATGCTATGTTTTATCCATCATTTATAATAAAAATATTTGTATCTATTGAATTTATTTATTTTTTTCAACAGCCTAGGAAACTTGAAGACTCCTTTTACTATATCATGTTTCCTAAATTATTATTTTTGTGTAGTAAATATATGAATATTAAACTTTGCATCTAAATGCAATGGGTGCAGTGTTTTTAGTCTTTACTCTGCAATAGCCGTCTCACGTTGATTTCCCATATATCCAATAATTTCTGACTCTGTGTTGTATTTGCTGCTTAACTATCTATGGACAAAATGTCTAATACCCAAAATTTAAAGGAGATTTTTTTTTTATTTTAAAGAGAGTAGTAAATGAGAAACAACGAAAGAAATACAACAGTAGCAGCATACCAGTATCACAAATATAAACAAATGTGCGTTCTAAAGCAGAAACAAGATGGTAGAGCTGCCTGTTAACAGAAAAGACCCTCAAGCCATGGAAGTTGGAAGCAGAGAATAAGGAGGAGCTGGGGCTAAGTATGCTGCATAGCGTCCCAGGTCTAGATCCATGCTAAACAGGCCCCACCTCCTGAGAGTCCATTCTGCTATGAAATTCACCAATGGATGAATCCACTGGTGAATACAGAACCTCATGATTCAATCACCATACAAAAGCCCCGTGTCAAACATAGGAGACCTTTGTGGGATATTCTTGCTGTAAACCATAGCATAAGGTTATGTGGACAAAAACCAAATATTTCTGCCCACTTTTTTATTTTTCTAGATAGGCAGATTTATTCCAGTTGAAGATCTTGCTTTCTCTACTATGCATCTGTGAACTTGTATGCACACATCTGTACATGGGGAGATGAGCTCTGTTATGGCTAATGCACGGTATGGGTTCTTTATGTGGCATTCTTGCCCATACTGGGGGTGCATGAAGTCAGTGTTTTCTTCCCTTCAAGCTAAATCTAGAATTCACTGCTTAACCTGGCAAGCAACTAACTGCTACAGAGAAGATCCTGTTTGACAACATTTCTTATTAGTGGCTACCTATTTGTTAATCCAGCTAACATAACCTAGTAAGACGTGCCTGGGAGGGATTTCTATTTATATTTTATTTTTACTCCATTGAGAAAATGCCTGTTGTCAGAACTATTTTTAGCTACAATTGACAGCCAATTTACATCAGTAGCATATCATATCCCATATCTCATTGCACAAATGTGTAATAGATGTGCAATTCATCGTTGTGCAATTCATAAATTACACATGAGAGCTATATGCATTGTCCTGTATTATTATATATTTCAGTAAGAAGCTATAGAAATTGAAGGTAATATATCCAGTTAAAGCACTTCAAGGCACTAAAGTGCAGAATCTATTTCTTTTTTCAGGACAACATCGTATAATCCTTTAAATTTAAATAAATGTGGTAATTTCATAATGTGCATGTAATCTTAACAATAAAGGAAGATAGTTGAGCAGATGAATAAGAATAATCCTTAATCTGCTGATAGAGTACCAATATAGAAACAAAACAAAAGAAAGAAAATTTTTACTGTTTGCCCATTTATATTTCCAAACAATGACAGGAAGGTGAAAATGGTTTTGTTAGTACTTGTGTCTCATGGAACCAATGCAGGAAAAGCAGAAATAACTCAGAAATTTACTCAGTTTTCAGTAGGATTTGATGACACCAAACTTTTCTCATGGCGTTCTTCATCTCCTTGTTTCTCAGTGTGTAGATCAGAGGGTTGAACATGGGGGCAATGATGGTGTAAAAAAGAGCGAACACTTTGTCCTCTGGGAACGTTGTGGTGGGTCTAATGTAAATGAATAATGCAGGTGCAAAAAACAGGACCACCACGATTATATGAGAGCTGCAGGTGGAAAGGGCTTTGCTGCGGCTCTCCGCAGAGTATGCATGTAAGGTGTACAGTATGAAAAAGTAAGACAACATCAAGACAACAAAGGTCACCAAAGCAATTAAGCCTGAATTAGCAATGACCAGGAGACCTATTATGTGTGTGTTAGAACAGGTCAATTTCAGCAAAGGGTACACATCGCAGAAGTAGTGATCTATCTCATTGGGCCCACGGAACGGTAAGAAGATGGTGAGAAGGAGCTGACTGGCAGAGTGCAGGAAGCCCCCAGCGCAACACGCTACGATGATGGAGGTGCACCTTTGCCTGCTCATGATGACAGTGTAGTGCAGCGGCCTGCAGATGGCCACGTAGCGGTCATAGGCCATCCCCGTGAGGATGAAGATCTCAATGCCTCCAAGGAAGTGAATGAGAAAGAGCTGCACCATGCAGTTATTGTAGGAAATGATCTTTTTTTCTGACAGTAAGTCAGCCATTAGCTTGGGTGTCACTGTGGATGTATAACAAAGGTCAGAGAGGGAGAGGTAATTGAGGAAGAAGTACATGGGTTGGTCAATTAGCTGTGTGCACACGACAGAAATTATTATGAGCCCATTTCCCAGCCAAATAGCAATGTAGCAAAATAAAAATAACACAAAGCAAAAGATTTCAATGTTCTTGTTGGGGGAGAGTCCCAGGAGAATAAACACGGTGATATTATGCCCTTTGTCCATAGTCTCGTGGAGTCAAAATTACCTGAAATGACACAGTTCATAAGCATATTTACAAGTGTTTCCTGAAGAGAGTAGTGATTATATTCTATTGGAGGAACTAATTACATTTGATTCACTTCATTCAAGTATCCTACAGAAAAGTGAACCACCAAATAAACCTAATAAATATATAATTTAAAAGATTCAGCATGGGGAATATTATACTAAAGTTTGGCTGTAATACAGGAAATTATATTTGACAAGCCAAATCCCTTTTAGCATCATGATTAAAGGTATGCATTTTTTCTAAATTTGTCTAATTCAATCATTTTGTCCAATTCCATGAAATTGTCAGACAGAAATGTAGTTTACCTGCAGGCAAATTAGAATACAGTCTGTATTCCTGGCACCATGCTGTGACATGCCTTTATCTTCTGTGTCAATTTTCTCATCTATTTTAGCACAAATAAAGAATGTGGAAAAGTATGCCTTACCTTCAGTTCATATCCTTGTGACATTCACAGTAGAATATGAAGGTTCTTCGTAATTCCTAGATATATTCATATATATTATTTAAATAATATGAATATTAGTTGCCTAGTACTATATAAATATTAGGGGAAGTAATTCAGTAAATTTTAAGTTAATATAATAATGTTTGAAAATGTTAAAATGTTTTGAGTCTGACCGTCTCAATCAAGCTCTCAATTTCTTCCTTTATCACAGATAGATTTTAATTTCAAGTCAAAGAAAATATGTGACTAGTGTAACGTTATATAAAACCAATCAGACTGGAGTACCTAAAGTCCATTCATGGCCCACTGTTAAGCTATGACATTCGTGTACAGTGCTAAAATGATATCACTGAATTCTATCCAACAATTTCTGTTTTTATAGTTTTAAGTTAAAATGTCTGCAATTCATTCTCAACAAATCACCGTAAAGTGCCTGCCTTTTGACAGCACACGTCTACAGACCTGATCTCATACTTTGCCTCGCAGTAAAACCCTCTTGAAGTTTCCTCCACCACTCCCCATGGCACTGATGAAGCTAGTATTCTTACCCGCAGAATAATTATTTACCTTGCAACAGAGCCTGAAATTGAAAACAAACACGTTCATTTCAATCAGAATTAGATTAATGTCACTTTTTGAAAAATAGGTTCTGAACTGTCCCAAATCTGTCTCCTACAACATATACTTTGCCGCTCAATAAGAAAAATAAAATAATTTATTTGGATAAAATAATAAGGTTGAAATTAATAATTTTTATTTTTTTCTAAAAATGAATTAATGTGCATTTCTGTTTTCACAGGAATAATCATATGTAAACACAATTAATATCTAAAAACACTGCATAACTCCTCTCATGTATAGAAAGAGTTTCAAATGAAATAAAACTCTAAGTAAGGCTCAGAGTTTTCTCAGGCAAAGTTAGTGAATTGAGTTGTCTTCATTTGTTTAGTTTGCTAAAAAATATTACTTGCATTTTGAGTTGCTTTGAGCGGAAGGGTAGGGCTGTTGAGTCATTTCTCTACCTGACAGTTTTACCACCTGATTGAATTTCTTCACACATACAGAACTACTATGATTAATGGTTAGCATTTTAAAATTTTACCAGAACAAATCTAATCATTCTTTAAATTATACGTGCAACCACTGGTCACATGGTATGATTTAGTCATTCACTTCAAATGTGATTTCTGAAATTTTGATATTTTATTTTAAAAAGAGCTTTTTCTTTATTGGAAATGTAACAAAATATATCTCACTCTGTAAAATTAGCTGCAGGTACTGAGGCTCAACTTTGGTAATAGATGAGAAAGAACACTAAAAGAATGAAATGATGGATGAATGTCATTATGTTCATATTAATATAACACAAAGAAAATGACTAAAATGTATTTAGACTTATATAGGTGAAAGGATTTGTACATAGTTACATAACCAATGTATAGCAAGCTGAGCAACTCTTTTTTTTTTCGGTTTGGTATTTTTTCTGGTACCAGGAATCAAACTCATGACCTTGCACTTGCCATGCAGGTGCTGTGCCGCTGAGCTAAATCCTCAGCACCAAGCTGAGCAACTCTTAAACCCTCAGTTTTTTCCACCACTCACAGAGGAATTCACAAGCACCCCAGTATGTACTGTAAAAACTTTCAGGGAAAAAAAAAACCTAAAATAACCTAATAAATTGAACATTAACTCTCGCTCCCCCCCACCCTGAAATTCTGTACATGTTTAAAAATATCAGGCAAAGCCAAGAAAGCTGGGTTTCAATCACTGCCCCACTTTAGCCATTCAAAGAAAGGTTAGGGCCAAATAACTTCAGAATTCTCAAATGTATACACTCACCCTGGAAGCGCTCACTCACTTTTGGAGGAGCAATTTATCTTTATTCTCCCACAGATAGGTAATGATACCACATTCTCAGCTATTGTTCATACAAGAAAAATAAATAGGAAAAAAGAAATTGGAGAATACGAACCCTATTACTGCTATTTCTTAACAGTGAGCTTAGGTTCTTGTTTCATACATCACAGCAAGATGGGTGTATTAACCTCATTTGTCTCTAAGTATACTTCACAGAATGATATTCTTTCTAGAATTCAAATTACATTTTTGTTATTTTACTCTCTTCCTTGGAATACCACCTCCCTTTTCTCATGTGAAGTCTCCCCAATAAACTGGGCAGTATTATTCTAATTCGATCGTATTTTTCTACACTATGTTATTTCACTCCCAATAAGCATTCAAGACTTCTTCAAACTTTCTCCTCTCTTAATTTAAACGTCTCTCAGTGTACAGAACTTCCAGTAGTTGCTATTTAAAAATGAGCTACTAATGAATATGTTCGTTTAATGCTGTTAGAAAAACATATTTTCAACGAACATCATTATTATGAGACAATGGCAAAAGAAATAATTTACTCACGTTTTGTATCTACTTTAACTATGTTCTTTTCCTTTATATAAATTTCCCTGTTCTCTCTTCATTGAAATTACTATCACTCTTATTTGAAGTATTTCCTATTTATATTCTTATTTGAAGCATTTTTTGCAATTTACTTTTTTCCATTTTTAATTATTTTTCAATTTCTATTTTTCCCTCCACGCATGCTGGTAGTAGGTGATGATTACAGGCTCACGTGGGGTCCGTGAGAGCACATACAGCATCTTCTGCAGCACAGTCAGTACTACTGATGCTTCACTTTGTCTTCCCTCAGTTGATGCAAGAATTAACACAGACTTCATACTGTTTTAGTAACTTCTGTCATCTGTCTCACTGCCACATCAAAAATTAATGGGAGATGGGCTGGGGATGTAGCTCAGTGGCATAAGCACCAGCCTGGCAAGCGCAAGGTCCTAAGTTTGAGTCCTGGTACCAAAAAAAAAAAAAAAAAATTGATGGTAGGTCACCTGAGAGGAAAAAAGGTTGAGGCAGGAGTATTTTGTTCTGAACTGTAGTTAAATATTAGTGTCTGTAGAATCAAATTGTTTCTGAGCATTTTCATCTCCAAAGGTAAATAAGTATTAGATAAAGATTACATCCTAAAGGTACATTTTTATCCCTCTCAAGGTGTTATGAACTGAAACTTAAGTACTTATATATCCTTGAGTAATCAACTTACCTGGTCAGGATGCTCTTAGAATTAAGTTACCAGGACAATTCTATCACTGGTTGATAGATACCTTACCAAAGAGGGACCTGGGTAAAATGCCTCTTTTACTTTTACTTTTAAAATCCCATTTACTGTGAAACTTGTTAATGACTGAGAAGGACTACTCATGCAATTGGAGTTTCTTTTCCCCATATCTGTACTGTAAGGAGAAAACTACAGTTCTGGTCTTTATATATATTAAGAAATGATCTGCACCACTCCTACATAGCTTCTGTATTTTGTTCTCTGGGGAGGAAGTGTGTTTGTGAATGACGATCTTTATGCATTTATGTCTAATGCAAATCTTCTTAAAATGAGAGATATGTGGAACTTTGTTTTGTCACTTTGAGTTTCCAAAATGCTCTCTAAAGCATGTGTCAACAATATATTCAAACATTTTGTAATTTTTTTCTAGTTTTCACAAACAAATCCTTTTCGCATTATTGTTCAGCACCATGAGTAGAATTATATGTTGATATAATGTTAATAAAATTTAAATTTAAAAATACCTGTTGTGACTTTGGAGGGAGAATTGCTTAGACATTATTTTGAAAGAGGAGAAAATAAACATCATAATAAAAATCCTGAAATCTGATACATAAGTAAGAAGACTGAGCTGCAAGTAAGTAAATTGAGTCAACGATAAAAATTTTCCCATCCAAGAAAAATCTGATACTTTATGGTTTCACAGTTTAATTTTACCAAACAGAAAAGGATTGACACAAATCCTTCTCAAAAATCTGAAAACTTTGAAGACAAACTCTCTTTCTATGAGCCTCGCATTATTCTGATATCAAAAGAGATAAAGACACTGCACAAGGAAGCTTCAGACGCCATTCTTGCTGAGCATAGGTACATGCTCAGCAGAATCAGTAAACGATGATCTAATACAGACAAGTGCATTTTCTCCCATAGATGCAAGCATAGCTCAGCATACACAAGGCTGTAAATGCAATGTACTACATCCAAGAAATGAAGGGCATCTCAACACACACAGAAAATACATTTGACAAAATTCAACATCTCTGCATGATTAAAAGCTATAAAAAATGAAGAATAGAAGGAATGTGCTTTTAACACAATAAGGGCCATCTACAACAATCCATGCACTAATATATCCAGAAGTTGAAAGTTTAGAAGCTTCTTCATAAGACTGAGAATGAGATAAGAATGCTCACTCTGGCCACTTCTATCAACAAGGTTCTAGAACTGGAGGAACAGGTGTGGTATTGTCTCAGGCAACAGACTCTTGCCTGGCTAAAGGATATACTAGGGTGGGCCTGATACCAAGTCTGTAGGAGCAGACTTCCTGGGCATAGTGACTCTGCTGGCTTGGGGCTATGGGAATAGCCTGAAGCTTGTGGCTATGCTGGTATTGTAGCTGGGGAAGAGCACAGGTGCACAAGGCTGGTCTGTAGCCTACAATCTCCAACACTGCTTTGTTATCTGACAACAAGATCTGTGAGGACTTTCCTGGATTCTGGGTCATGAACACCATCTGTCTTATGTCTGTTGATACTGGCATGTTATTTGAGGTGAGAACTCCTCACTCATGCTGAGGTGAGACTAAAGCCTTGGAACTTAAGGGCTTCCTTTGCCACGGATAGGTCTGCATCCTTTATACAAAGGGTACAGCTTGATAACTTGTGATGAAGGGCAATCCTACTGCTAAAATGGTCTGAAGTTTGATTCTGTGGTGGCTTCCTATAGCCTCTGGGATTAGCCTAATGCAGGAGGGCATCTGGAGCCTCGGTCTTGCTGGTTGGATGAAAAAAGGGATCAAAGGCTCTGTTTGTAGATACCAGCATGGACCCTAGAATCACAGAGGCTTGCGGAGTCCTGGACAGGCGGAGATGCTTAGTCTCCAGGTACTAGTCTGGAGCCTGGAACCATGGACATTTCCTGGGTGCTGAATTTTCTTGGAGCAGGCCCAGTGTTGGAATCCTTGGAAAAGTCTACAGTCTATTTCCCTCTCATTAACACATGTGCTGGGTGTCTCTGCTGTGCTGCCTAGTGTTAGGGGAAAGTGATACAGGTAATGTAAAACTGCCTTTTCTGTACTTTTTGATGTATTTTTCTTATCTCCATAGCCTCCAAAGTTCCAACAGAAAAAGAAAAATAATAGATGCATGAAGAACTCCTAGCAATAAGACATCAACAGAGGAGTTCTAGCCCTGAAGACAAACCCTACTCTGGCTCTGTATTTTCTCTGGATCTCTTGTTGGCTGCAGAGATTACAGGAACTCCATCAGGGGTCATTCTGTGGGGAGAAAGACAGCTATTGAGAGAGGTGAGGAGACAGGAAGAGGGAATCAAGACATAGAGCTGAGACTGGGGTACAAATTTATAACCTCTGAGAGAAACCAATAATCAGAATAGTAGTGCCTCCCTAATACAGAAAATAAATAAGTGGACATCATATGGTCTGCAAGCCACCTGAGTTTCATTTTTTCACTAACAGATACACTTGGATCCACATTAAATGTTTGGCCATTGGTCATCATTTGTTTCATTGTTTATGCATGATTGTTCAGTTCACACAGGGATGCTCTAGACAGGTGAGAAGAGTACTTAAATGCCATGTTTGAATTCCTCTTAGAAAATATTTTAATTTTTAATATAAATCATATATGCTGTTTCTGTCCTGAGTTCAATTAAAAAGAAAGGATTTATTTTGTTTTTTCATAGACTGTAAAATACATATTGACAAGCACATAACATAATTGATCATTTTCTACACATTAACTTCCAATCTTCATAATGACAAATGTGAGGTTTTACAAATGCTAAATTTAGACTTGCTGGTATGTTTTGGTTCACTGATGACAAGGCTAGTGTTTAATTCGTGAAATATTTGTTAAGTTTTACTTAATTTTATCTTCATAATTTTTCTTCACTTTCTACTTCTTAGTACAGACTTCATTGAGGGATTTTTTTTTTAAAAGCTAATAATATAATGAAATAAGAAAAAGAAAAGGAAACTAACAAAGGTGCCTAAATTGGCCACCAATGAGTTAGGTGTTAGCATAGGGAAGAATTAGCAAAAGGAAGCCGCTGCAAAAACTGGTGATGAATTTCACAAAAATCTGTAAAAGCAGACAAGGAATGGATACCATGCCCCTGCAACCGGTTCTAACAGTCGAGATTAGCAGACTGCAGTTTTTCCTGTTAATGATACTCAAGTGGTGAAGAGGATTGCAGATGGTAACATAACAGAGCTGGGAATTTAGCTCAGTGGCACAGCGCCTGCCTGGCAAGTGCAAGGTCGTGAGTTCGATCCCCGGTACCCGAAAAAAAAAAAACAAAGCAAAACAAACAGACAGATGGTAACATAGCGATAATAGGCTGTGGCAGTTCCGTGAAGACCTAAGTACCTTCAGAGAGGTACGGACCTGCACTGCGCATTACCTTAGAAAACAAGTTCTGTTCACTCAGTATACAGAAAGCGTGGCATTAACAGTAGAGAAACGGCCCAGATACGTAGCTGAGGAAACTGCGTTTAGTTTGTACCAAAGAGGAGAGCATGGAATAGCACCAATTGGAAGGGAGCCGTGCTACACCACGGCACAACAGACAAACAAAGAACACAGAGAAAACTATTTGTACGTATGGGTCATAAGAAAGTCCAAGAAGATAACTTCATTGCCAGTGCAGATAACTGTATCCTGCAAGGCTATCTTTCAAAATAGAAGTAGAAATGTCCTTCAAAATTAAAAGGCCTTTCAAGAGAAGGAAAAATAGAGAAACCCATGGCCAATAAGCCAGCATTGCAGAAAATACTTAAGAGAATCCTAAACAGAGGTTTTGTAGATGAGGCTTGCTCCCCACTGTTGCTCTTGTTGCTTTTGCTGTCTTCTGCCGCCTTGCGCTGTTGCCCCCATGCCCTGCCACCCTGCCTGGGAGCCAGCTGATGGCAGAGACATGTACAGGGTTGGAGAAAAAGTTGAGGAATGAGTAGACTGTGGTCTATGCAGAAGGTCAAATAAGACTATGTCACAGCTTCGGCATCGGTCTTTCTTTGAGTCCCCATCTTTGACTTTTGAACTACTACAGTGATCTTGCTGACAGTGCTGGGATTAAAGAATGTTTTGCTGTGATATGAGTGGATGCTCATCCAGTTAAGATATTCCTTTTAAAAATTTAGTAATGCTTGATATTTAAATCACCAATAAATTCCTATGTAATTGGATAGAGTTTCTTAAACCAGGAATTTACAATAATAAATATTTCATAAATATGCTGTTCGCACTCTCAGGCTGAAGAAGACATTGTATCAAGTTCTCCACATGTAACTGACAGACATTTTTGCAAATAGACATTTTTGAATAGCCTAGAAAGTGAATCCTGGACAGGACACCAAGCAAATAAAAAAATTAATTTCAGATCAATAGATTTTGTTCATGTTCTAATCATATAAAATCATTATAATTTTTTCAGTCCAACTTTGTGGCCATTAGAGTAGCACAGGATAACAAAAGGTTTTATTTTTTCTTGTTTTGTTTTGTCACCTAGCATTCATTCTGATTGGATGAACACTTCCCTGACCCATTCTGAAAATCCACAAGGGCTCCCAGCCACAAGGACTGGACACACTCTTCTTTAT
>NW_004955511.1:357774-380906 GCF_000276665.1 Chinchilla lanigera | reverse complement strand
CTTTTATTTTATTATTTTTCCTGTATCGGGAATCGAACTCATGACCTTGCTCTTGCCAGGCAGGCACTGTGCCGCTGAGCTAAATCCCCAGTCCCCCCACACTCTTCATGCTCAAGAATATTTGCACATACAGTGTGTCTGTGCTTAAAGACAAATCCAAAGGCTCCACGGAAAAATTTGAGTCAAATAAAGGTTTCAGTTAGTATCTAGGTAGTCAGAAGAAATTTTCTTTTTGAATGGACAGAGTGTTTTCCCTGATATTCCAAATTTTGCATTGATTCAAGAGAAAAACGAAAGTGATTATTAAGCCCAGAATGTGCAACACAGGGAGAACTTAAGTCAGAAGCAGAAGGAAGGTGTAGAAAAGAGAGGAGGAAGAAGAGGAAGGCAAAGGAGAGAGGAAGAGAAGAAAGTGGGAGAAAAGAAGGAGGAGGGTGATTGGTTTGATATTTCAAAATTTCCAAGAGTTCAAACATGATAAAAGGAGCCATACCACCAAAGACAAACACTGCAACCCATAAACTTGCCCCTTGTTATTGACATTACCTTGAGCCAGAAATAACCCAATCAAGGAAATTCTGTAGTGAATTCATTCAGCCATTCTGAATGACAAGTACTTGAGTGTAGGAAAATGCCAGATGATGAGAATGAACGCTTACAGCTCAGCTCAGGTCAAGTTGTTTGTGAGACATGGGAGGAAGCTACAACTAAAGTAGTAGCGCCTCTCTAATGGAGAAAATAAATGAATGAAAAGATCCGACGGGGGCTGACAGGAGGCTGGATTTTATTCCCTTGCTAAAAGGCATGTTGAGATATTTGTTGAATTATTTTCCTTTCAACTATTATTTACTTTATTATTCTTAATTCACAACTGTTATTTACATTGAAAATATTCAAAGATTTAAGAACAGCACACATCTTCAAACAGAAAAGAAAACAGCACCTTTGAATGGAATTAACTGTTTATTTCCCCCAAATTCATAGCAGAGCTATTACTCAGAAAATGAGAGATATAGACAAAAATAAAAATATAGCATACAAACTATGGTTCACTTAAATTGTAAAAATTACAGTTTATGAGCAGAGACACTATATCATACATGGTAATATGAGAGAGATGGTAAATGCACAGAGAAATAGCAGTATAAGAGGAGGGAAAAATTCAAAATACTTTGGTCTGTTAATGAGTCTCCAAGATCTTCCTGAAGAACACAGAATCCAGTGTGTGATGATCTGTGTGACCCAGACCCATGGGTACAGAGGCAGAGGCATCCCAAGGATAGGACAGAAGAGGACAAAGCCCTAGAAGTATGGGAGATTTTACTGTACAGCCACACAAAAAGAAACATAAGCAAAGAAGAAATAACAGGAACATGAAGTTCACTTTTTCTACATCTCCTGTTAAAACTGCCCATCTACCAGGGTAGCCAGGGTGAGTGGTACAAAGCTGTAATCCCAACACTCTGGGGGCTGAGGCAGGAGGATCTACGTTTGAACCCAACTTGGGCAAAGTGATTTAGCGATATTCTGTGTAAAAAAAGAACAAAAACTTAATTAAAAAGTACAAACAGGCCAGGTGTGAAGCTCAATACAAAGGCCCTGGATTCAATCCCCACTACTGAAAATAAAAATAATAGATAATAAAGTAGTAATACTACAAAGGGCTGTGGTATAGCTCAGTTTAATCTGCAGTATCACCCAAAAAATCACACAAAGCGATCTAATCTTTGATCTTTATGAAATGCAGTATAACCTCATTTCACAGATACTATAAAAATGGAGACTCACATAATTAACAAAAACTCCCAAAAACCTATTTAAAAACTGAAAGACTCAGTATGACTCTCCGTTTTTCCTGACCCCAAATCTAGTTATTGTAAAGGTATACATCCAACATGCTGGGTTCTGAGATGAATGATATTGACCTGACTGGGCTGGACAGGTCAACAAATGAAGAGTGGGTTATATCCCACAGAAAATAGGATCTCGTGAGGCTTTTTTATTGGAGGAAAAGAGATTTATATGATCTAAGGTGTGCTTTCCAGGCCATTTTTCACATTCTTCAAACTGGCCTGCTAGCATGTGGAACTATCTGAGCTATTTAAAAGTACAGATTTCAACTTCAGTAGCAGTAAAGTGAGAGGTCAGTCATGCCAAGTCCCTGGAGAAAGCTTAGATTGTTCCCATGGTCTCTCATAGGATTAAAATCGTAAAGACTGTTACCTAATTTACTTTAATTTTTCATGCGATATTCGAGACCATACCTTGCGCATGGCAATTTTCATCTCCATGTTTCTCAGCGTATAGATGAGAGGGTTCAGCATGGGGGCAATCACAGTGTAAAACACAGAGATCTCCTTGTCTTTGTTCTGGTCTCCTGCAGGGAATATGTAGGTATAGACACAGGGCACAAAAAATAAAACCACCACCATTACGTGAGAGCTACAGGTGGACAGAGCTTTGCGACGTCCTGCAGATGATCTTGCCCTCAGATGATACAAAATGAGTACATAAGAAGCCACCAGCACGAGAAAAATGGCAACTACCACCATCCCTGAATTAGCAATCACTAAGATACTAACAATACGGATGTCTTTGCAAACAAGTTTCAAAAGAGGCTTCACATCGCACAGGTAGTGATCTATCTGGTTAGGACCACAGAACGGCAAATTGAGTATCATGAGTAGTAGCGCAATTGAGTGCCAAAATCCTATCCCCCAGGACATGGCAATCAACGCGTTGCACCGCTTCCGGTTCATGATGGCCATGTAGTGCAGCGGCTTGACGATGGCAACGTAACGGTCAAGAGCCATGGACACCAAGATGAATATTTCTACGCCGGCCAATAGATGAGCAGCGAAGAGCTGCGTCATACAGCTGTTGTAGGAGATGCTTTTCCTCGCAGCAGCTAAGTCCCTGATGAGCCTGGGAACCACGCTGGAAGTGTAGCAGAGGTCCATGAGGGAAAGGTGGCAAAGAAAGTAGTACATGGGTTGTTCAATGAGGGGGCTGCAGGTGATCGTGAGTAGAATGGTGACATTTCCCATCAGGACTGCCAGGTAACAGAGCAAGAACAGGAAACAGAACAGGAGCTCTGTTTTTGGATTTCCCCAAAGTCCCAGAAAAATAAATTCTGTGACATTCTTCTGATTCTCCATGTGTTCAGTGTGAGTACTTATTAAACAGAAACTTCCTTCACCTGAAATAGTACAGGACATAATACATCTTCAACAGCTTGTATAAGTTTTGCAGACACTTATACATCAAAAAGATAGTCATAGCCATAGCAGATTTAATCTATAAAGCCCTTTTAATTAAAAAGCATCATTATATTTTTAATATTTAATGAGTGTACTTGGAATTTCATAAATATTTTAAAAGCATTTAACTCTCATAAAAATCCAACAGGTACCGTTCTGATATTCATTTTTCATAGGAAAAAATAGAGAGTAGGAGGCATCAGTCAATTACATTGATCATTAAGATATTAACTAGAAGACCCAAGATGTGAACCTAGTTCCAGCGCCAAGTTCCAACCGCCTAAGCACTAAGCCACATCATCCATAAACAAAATGGAAATCCAGCTGTTTCATATGTATATAAAAAGCTATTCTCTTTCATTAGCATCATCATGTGCTAACTATATCAGATTAAGGAAGTCCCTCCCCTTCCCTATTTACATATAATTTATCTATAATATACCAATCTCTCAATTAATATTTCAAAAATTTAATGAAATTAATATTTATTAATTTGAAAATTCCAGACTGTTCATCATCTTAGTAAAATAGTCTGAATTGTTTGGTTGATAACGATATCAGTGCTTTTTCATAGTGTGTTTGGTCAAAGGACATAGAGTTTGAAAATAAGTACACAAGGGAAGTAAATGGGCATCTATACAGAGGAACATAGTTTATGGAAAAACCTTCACCTTTTTCCTAAAATTGTGAATACATTTATTGAACGTTACTGCTGACCTGCTGGGCACACTTTAGACAGACATTCGCTTCCTGGCGACTGGTTGAAGGACCTAATGCGATTCTTACCCAAGAGCCTGCTGATTTAATCTCACATCCGGAAGAGTTATGCAGTAAGACGCAGTGCATCTGGGAGCAGAGAACAAACATCTTGAAATCATCACCGTTATCAGTATCTAAATGTCCTCTTCAGTAAAACCAGGCTGAAAGAAGAAATAATAGTCTCAAACAATCTGTGCTCGTTCCATGGGACCAGTGAGGAAAGAATTGCTAAGTGTAAATACCTCATCTAAGGAGCAGGAGACAAGCATTCTTCCAGATTCTCTGCTGATTTCTTTGTTGACAACACAGATCAGCTGGTTCCCTCTGAGCCTTCTGGTTTAATTGCTTTCTGGAAGCAGTGGTACTGAATCTATTTGCCTTACACCAGAAGCAAAGTAAGTTCATGTAAAATGATTTGTGACATAAGGGATTGCAAGGGTCCAATATCAACCCAAAATTTTTCTGGAAAGGAGCAAATTCCTGTAAAAGGAAGGAGATATCACCAGTTTCATTTGGCAATGTTTGCAACTGCTGTAGATTTTGTGGTCTGGGAACCACAAAAATGGGTGGATGAACTGATAGTAAACACACATAAAGTACAGAAAAAAACCCTGGGTCTTATAAAAAGTGAGTGTTAGTACATTTGTTTTGTGTTCAAATTATGTGGATGAATCTATGAGTTAAAGGACATAAAAGAGTATTCTGTCATTAAAATTAGAAAACAAAATTCAAGTGAAACTAGGGAATTAAAGATGCAAAACTGCAAACCTCTTCAAAAACATTTCCTCCATGATATTGATGCCAGCCTCAGGGTCTTTTAACATGTAAATCCAGGACTTCTTCCTCACAAAGATGGAATATAAGTTGGTAGAATGCAAACCTATGCTGACGTCAATGCTAGAAAGTATTTCCTGCAGTGTCTTCACTATGAAAACTGTGAAGTTACCTTGTGTTGAAATATCCAGAGGCTCCAACCAATCCTCCGATCCCATGTATTCTTTTAATACAGAAAACTCTCAGTCAGTATCCCCTGTCATGCCCCCTGCCCCACCAACTGCAAGTATTCATGGATACACAAGGCTTTATGAGTGAGCAATTTTTAGTTCATTTTGTTATCTACCTTTTACTCAAAATAAATTGTCCATAAATCTGTCCTTTACTGTTTTAAATTCTTTCGGGAAGATCTCTGGAGAAATTTGCTTGGCAAAGATATGTACATTTCTGTTTGACAGGAAGAAAAAGCAAAGAAAAATATTAAAGTAGAGTTTGTGCAAAGTAGATTTAATACTAAAGCTATGAAACTATATGAATAATGTAAAATTCATCAAGAAAGATTTGATAAGATTTTTCTGTTTCTCTATCTACTTATGTCCACACCAATAAAATATGTGAAATAGAAGGATATAGACTTAATTATTTAATGTGTTTGGAGTAAAATAATAATATGGAGTAAATGATAAATAATATGGAGTAATAATTTGGAGTAAAACAGTAATAACATATTAATAATATGTTCTAGGAACAGCATTAAAGAACTTTTGTTTTGTTACCCATTTCATTTTTACTATAACTGAGTGAACCACGTTATTTTATTTTTGCCTCTGTTTTTCAAATAAGAATACTGCAGCCCAAGAGTACACAAATACTATGAGGGAGATCTGTACCTAAACCGTGGTAGTATCATCCAAAATTGTAACTGTTTTACTACTTAGACTTCTCTCACAAGTACAAATTAAAGTTTAACCCTTTACTACTGAATTAATTTATCCTCAAACAACATGCAGATTTCCTGAATGTCATCTCTTGGGAAACACCCCAAGAAAAAATACTCCAGAAAATAGATTTTAAAATTAAAATTCACTAATGTCAGGTTTTCATTAAATAGTTGTTCCTGAAACCAAACTGGTATCCCAAGGCAAGAAAATAGATACAGGTGCTAATCGTAATTCTCCTGCCAGATTTTACCTTGCTTTGAAAGGTCAAAGTGGTCCTTTGGGCTGGTTCCACTCACTTTTCTTGACTGTGATATGAAACAGCGAACGGATGTACAAAGCATCTGCATCACCACGAATCTCGAATCCAAAGCACACTTTAGAGATGTATTCCTGGGAATATTTTGAATTAAAAGACGTAAAAGGCCCCAAGGGAAAGAGTACCATGGGCATTTGTGGGTTTTTTTGCAGCAAGTTCATGTATATGATAATGGGAATAGTATTGTCCATACTATTAAATGGTCATGGTGATAGTTTTAAAGTTCCTTTTAATCTTCTGAGTTATGACATAAGCAATTCAAGATTTCAGTAATTATTTTGGATGAGATATTGTGATGTTTTATCTCTCTACTCAACCAGAATAATTTCCTGAAGTAGTGAATTCACTGAAGTTTATATAACATACACTTCCTAGGCAATGCATTATTAATGACTGAATGTTATTACTATGCTAAAAAACTATCCTCAGACTCATTGTCATTATCAGAATGTTTCAAAAGTTCTCAGTATTTCATTATTCCCATTAGAAAGTAAATAGATAGCAGCTACTATTAGGTAAATACTTAGAACTTGGAAGATGGTTCAGTTATAATACATTTTCCCTTATTTTCATTTGTTTTTATTTGTGTTGTGTTACCTTTCCCCAGTGGAATCTAAAGTGACCAGGTTATGTAATTCATAGCCATTTACACATGCAGTAGATCATCCTCATAGGTCTACTTAAGGCTTCTCATCAGATTTACTTCATTTTAATCTTCATACCACTCACTTCCACTTCCCAGTCCTTCTGTAAACCAGCTGTATTCTAATCCGAATACTTACCTCTTAGTAGTCTAGAGTCATCACCCTTTCCTTGTGGTTTTCTTATTGCTGTCCATAACTTTAATATAATCTAGTCTACACGCTCCTTGCATTAGGGTATTTGACATTGCTCTCTTTATTACACAATCTTGGCTAGGTTTGTTTAATAGTGTGACCTCAAAATTTATAAAATGATGCTAGATAAGTCTGAATGAAGAAACAAATCCACATTTACACTGAAAATTTCAATATTTATTTTCAAATATTGATGAATAAATCTGGCATTAAGTCGGGAAGAATATAAGAGGTCTTAGCAATGTAATTCACAAGTGTGCAAGTACAGAGATGAAATTATGCATTTAAAAATTGAAGAATGCATATTACTTTCATATAGTACCATTTAAAAAAAAAATAAGCCCTAACTGGAAAATAGTCAGCCTTGAAAACTAGAGATCAAAAATTTCAGCTCCAATCAGCCTATCCTTAACTAAAGAAGAAAAACGTGGGTCATCCTTGTCAAATGAGTGCATCTTGAGACCACAGTGAGAAGTGAAACAAATGAGACATAGTTTCTGTTATTTGAGAACTACAAAATATAAGGAAAGACCAAAATAAAAGATAAATGATAGGAGACAGAGAGGGAGATTTTACTCATGTAGGAAAGGAATCTCGAATGCAGGGATATAGCAAGACCGAGAGGGTGCCAGGACATAAACATGATTGAGATGTGTGCCAGTTCCCCAAGATGAATGTAGTTATCACTTACCACAAACTTATCCAAATAAAAAAGAAGCTGGAAAAGGAGAAGAGGAGGAGGAGAAGGAAAAGGGTAGGAGAAGGAGAAGGAGAAAGGAAGAAGACAGCACACCACTGGATCTTGGAAAAACCCTGCCAACAGATAAATTTTTATAAACAAAGCCAATTATGTGAATGACAATGTATAGAAATGTATAAAATATAGATAACAGAAAGCTATACTGTATTATCAACAACTAACTGTCAATAATTCTGAACACAGCAAAACTAGGCGTTTTCTAAATCCAGCTGAATTATGAATCTTTCCAAATATTAACCATAAAGAAACTCATTTATCATAACTAGTTAGCAATGAGTTAATATTACTTAAAATAATTTTACAAGAAAGCACTAGATCCAAATAGATTAATAAAATTCTAATATACTTTTCAAAAATATATTCTTGCTATTATGACGTCTTCCATGGTAGAGTACCAAACACACTGTCGCTCACTTACTTTGCAAGACTATTGTTCCAAAGAAGTAAAATGAGTTACTGATCAATTTCTCTACATAACAAAATTATGTCACAAATTAAAGAATTAGTCCACCTAATATAGAAACTTAGAATATAGAAAATTAATACTCCACTCCAAGTTTTATATCAGGTGTTCTAAAATAGTTTAAAATAATAAAATTGTTGATTGTTATTAACCAAATATTAAATTGAAAGTTAAAGTTAATTTTAGTGTATTTAGAAAGTGTATACCTCTAAATGCTTAACATTAGAAAGTTTATCACTTTTAAAACTCACAGGATGCTAATATATAAAGGAACACACCCAGACAAAAGATTGTAGTATTAAATACCTATATAGAATACATTTGCATTGGGATTCAACATGGCTGACAAGAGGAGGCTCCACATTGGAGCTACACAGTGAAAATTAACTGAAAACACAGGTAATTGGAAGAAAGGGAGGGACATGCATCCTGATGCCAAAATCACTCTGAATTAAGAGACTTGCGGATCAAACAAAATGCAGAGATAGAGCTTTGTAAAATGGCTGTCCAGCCCACAGGGCTGTCAACAGCACTGCCTCCTGCATGCTCAGAAAGAAATGCCATGCTGCGAAGTATCCAGGAAAGTGAATGGTGGACTGCAAAAGTGTAGCTAACTCCAAGCAAACAGGAGAGATTTAGGATACATGGCCCCTTATCTTTTTCCCTTCTTTCACACAGAGGACCTGGCAGCCGGGCCACAAATTTCCCAGTACTGCTTCTCCCTCCCCAGTGAGCCAACAGGCTTTCTTTTCTTTTCTTTTCTTTTCTTTTCTTTTCTTTTCTTTTCTTTTCTTTTCTTTTTTTTCTTTTCTTTTCTTTTCTTTTTTCTTTTCTTTTCTTTTCTTTTTTTTTCCTCTTTTCTTTCTTTTCTTGCTCTGCTCTGCTTTCTTTGCTTTGCTTTGCATTGTTTTGCTTTGCTTTTCATTTCCTTTTTTTTTTTTTTTTTTTTTTTGTCATGTGCTCTAGCAACTACCTGGAACCTTTAGCTACAGTAAGGTGATGGATGGTACCAGAGGCAGTCCACCTTCCTCCCTGCCCTGAGACCAGTAGCTTGAGCAAGGGATCCAGACACATATAACGTAAACAGCAGCAGCACGCCCTTGTGGGAGAGGAGATTGATGCAGGATCTTGGGACCCTAGGCTGTCTCCATGGTGGGGGCACAGCGGTGAGTCACTGAGGTTAGGGACAGTGGTTCTGACCACAGCAGTGGCAGCAGTGAAGAAAGTGAGTAGAACAGCATGATCCCTCCCGCCTTGTGCCCAGGGGCTTCATAGAAATTATCAACTTCATATATCAGCTAAAGAGAAAAAAAGAAAGAAAAACACACACACACACCCTACATGTACAAATGGAGGCACTGACTTTAGCAGTTGTTGGGGGCTGAGCTCCAGTCCTCTGTGATAAGTTCAGAGGTTAGATGTTTACTGGTGCCTGAGTTGTTTCCCCGCACTATGATCCAATGGTTTGGGATTTCAGCAGACTGCTGAGTCTGCTTCTCACTGCCTCTGTGGCCAGAGCTGCTCTTGGTTTCCCCTGTGCTCCTGTGGGCGTGGCCAGCCAAAGGTTTTCTTCTGTCTCGTAATCAGAAGCCTTCAATGTGTTGGAGAGTTGGAGGGAGCACTGTAGCTGGTCCATTACCAAGTTTTCCACTGATTTCCAAAGGGATCTTCTGGACCTCTGCCCCATTCCCTCTGTGATAATCTCTGCAGCTTCACACATCTGCTCTGCCTGCATCCCTTCCAGGTGAATGCACCAAGGAACTCCCTCTGGTGATGCAACTTCTCTCCAGCATTCCGCCTTGCCCAATACTCTGTCCACAGAGAGGGATGAACACTACTCAGCCTGTAGCTTCAGCGTGCTTAGATTTTTCTGGGGTCAGTGTGTTTAGGCCGGCAGTAGGATGGTTCCAGCATAACATCACCTCTGTGGTTTTTTGGATAAGAGCAATGGCCAGGACACTCCTGGACACAACGCTCCTCAATGCTTGGGGAAAAGTGGGAGCTTGTCTTGTCTAGAACCTCTTCAGAGTCTTTTCTCCTCCCCTGGATCACGTGGCTCACAACCTCTGCCCACCCCTCTGACACAGTGAACCACGGATCTCTCAGGATGTGTTTCTGGGTCCCTACAGGATAGCGCACTTGTTCTTTCTTTTCCAACAGCTTCGCAGTCTGAACTCAGTCACTGCATCCTCAGTGATTCCCTGGCTTTTAGTTTCTTTGCTGCCCTGACCCATGAATATCTCATTTGCTGGCTTTATTCTCCCAAGGAGAAGGCAGATAGGACAGGTGGGTACTGGGTGATGATTGCTAGACTGAGCACCAATCACAGCGACGAGGCCGCCACTACCACAGGTTATTTCTTCCTTGAGGGTTTAGACCTTTCCCCCGATGCCATGTTCCCTGGATCTGAGATGTCAGCTGTGCTGAGGTCAAGCACTGGTCTTATAGTAGGGTTGATCTGGTGGGCTTCTTCTTCAGCTTTCCTTTACACTAGGTTTTCTGTTCTCTCCCTGTTTCTGAGGACCTGTATTTCTTGGTGAGCAGGTTCTGGGTATCTCTTGAGCACTTCTTCCTCTGGACAGTCGTGGCTCTCTCTTGAGGTAGAGCTTTTAGAAGTGATTCAGTCATCTGTTGCTGATTCATCAAGTGGATCCAGCCATTGATGGGTTCACAAGCTTTACGGGCTTATTAGGTAGTGAGAACTAACTGAATGAAGAAGGTCCATGGGGAGTGGATTTGAAGGTTACATGTTTTCCCAGGTCCCTTTGTCTCTGACTCTTTCCCATTTTCTCTGCTTCCTGGGTGAACAGTGGTTATCAGCCATGGAATTTCTAGATTGGAGCCAAACAGCCTTGGGTTGAAACCTATGAATCTATGAGCCCATATAAACCTTTTTGCCTTTAAATTCTCTACATCAGGCATTTTGTGCCGGTGACAGAATGGTGACCAGCACAGTAGTAGGTTAATCCATAGTATTTCTTGGCTTCTGGTAAGTGATTTCACGTGTACCATCACCATCATTAGTTTTAAATATTCATCTTTGAGGCAAATACAAAAAGGTCTAATAAAGGAGGACCAGAAATACACAGATTTGACTGCATATATAGGCTGGAATGTTTTTGGATAAAGGTGAAAAGCATGCCAATGAAGAAAAACAAATTCTTTTCAACAAGTTGTACTGAGTGACAATGTTTATGTGTGAAAGTGACCTTCGCTACCCACCATACAAAAATATATAAAAGAAAATATCAAAACAGGGTAAAGTATAAATATCTAGAATATAAATATTATAGAGGAAAACATTGCAGAAAATCTGTGTGACCTGATAAGTGGAAAAAGCCTTATTCAATGTTACATAAACATCATGGCATATAAATTAAAAATGAGAATTAAATTCTGTAGTTTCATGCCTGGCATCCAGGGCACAAAGCAATGAGATGTGAGTTCTAGAGGTGCATGATCAACCTCATCCACATGTCTTTATTCTTGAGAGCTCGTAGCCTCTCTCTTTGGTGGGTTCTGGTAACAGCCCACAGCTTTCCTCAGCAGATATTCCATATTTTTGGAATCTTCAACATTCTGGAGTCTCCAATGAAATTTTGACTTTATTCTCAAAGCTTTGTGCACTACCTTCTCAGGGGCCCTTGCTTGGCCTCTCAGGCCTTCTTTAGAATTCTGCATGGAAGCCCCCCTGAGGTCACAATTCTTGCTTCTGCACTTTTATAAAGCCAACATCACATGGTAGACACCTAGTCTGCTGCCAGCTTGAGCAATAGACAGGCTACAATAGGCCATGACACTAGTAGCTCTGACAGCCTGGGAGGCTGAGCACAGTGAAATCATTCCTGAGGGTCTCGTTCCCTGGAAGACTCTTTGCATGTGAACTCCCAAGGTCTCTCTTCTCAGCTGAAAGCATGATACTTTTGCACCCTTGACCTGTAGAGGATAAAGCCTTGCTGATTTCTGAAATGCTCTCAAGGCATATGTTTTCCTGTCCTTGTACAACGTCCATGACTTCTCTTTAACCTCTTCAGCAACCACATCTCTTCTGTTTACAAATTTATAAAGGTTATAATGGCCCCAAGTTTATAAATGGTCCTTTCTGAATTTTCTTTTGTGCTTTTGATTTTGCCTCTGAGTCTCACCATAAATCTGGCTGAAAACAGCCAGCAGGAGCCATGTTACAATCTGAGTGTTGGGCCTCCTTGAAGGTAGTTCTACTGGATTAATTAGGCTACTGACCTTATCTCAGTCTCCTACAAGGTCTCAAACATGGGGAAAATATAGATGCTGCAATGTATAACACGTATAGCTTCTAAGCTGCCAATGGAGTCCTTGTTCCCAACAGAAAAATCTTGATGTTGGCCTTTTTTCTATTGTCAAACACAAATGCAGCCATTTTCATCTAGGTCATAAAGGAAGATAAATTCTTAAGCCAAGGTACCACTGTATGTCTATAATATGATGATTTGATTCATTTGGGCATACAATGATAAGTTGGATAGCTGGATTAAATGGTAACTCTCTTTTTAGTTTTTTCAAGAAACATCTCTACCAGTAATGGCAAACCTTTTAGAGCTTTCAATGGTAACAAACAACCTGCTGTGGTACTAGTGTCACAGATTCGCCACCACTGATCTATAATCTTTTACACAGTCTGTAATAATTTACATTTCTACCAACACTGTATAAGGCATCTTTATCCCATGAATTCTCATCAGCATTTATTACTTCTTTGTATGCTTGATAACAGCCATTTGACTGGGATGAGGCAGCATCTCAAAGTAGTTTTAATTGGCATTTCCATGGTGGCTAAGTTTACAAATTGGCCACCTGAACGTCTCTTAGGAAGGGTCGATCCAGATCACTTGCCAATTTATTGAGGTTACTTGTTCCTTTTGTGTTAAATTTCTTGTGTCTTTTAGGGAAGAAAAACAGACTTTCAGTCTGATACACATTTTGAGCAGGAGCCAAGATGTGGAAGAAATTTACATGTCCACTTGCAGATGATGGATAAAAATAAGTTATATAAAGATATAAATGGAACATTAGTTGGTCTTAAAGTTGAAGAAAATCTGTCCATGAGCAACTTGGAATGACCATAGAGAATATTATGCCAAGAAAAATACACCAGACACAGAAGGTCAAATAGGGCATGATACCCTTGGTAGGATCAATCTAAATCAATCTAATGCATAGACTCAGAGAGACAAATGGCAATGTTCTTGACCTGGCTGAAGGGGATGGTGAGATGTGAGTCAGAGAGTGGAAGGCCTTGGTTACACATGACAAGTAAATTGTAAAGATGCACATGCCATCACATTGAGCCTATATCAGTATTGCTGAGGACACATAAAATTTTGTTGAGAAAATAGACGTTCTGTTAGGTGTTCTTAACAAGACAACGAAAAATAATAATAAAAGTAATGAAAGTAGGAGGTCACTTTGTGAAGCAATTGGAGAGGTAACTGGAGGCAATTATTGCATTGATTGTGTGACAATATTGCATAGGTGTACGTATCTCCAGAACAAAGAAGTTGTAGGTATTATACATGGAAACTTTTGAGTGTTATTTGTACTTCTAAGAAGTGGTCTTAAAAGTGAAATTTCAATACACTTACTTGAGGTAAATTACATACATACATACATAGTTACAAATTATAAACACAGTAGAAGATGTGTATCTGAAATATGCTGACACTAAATCTACATAAGGAACTGAGACTCACTACTTTTAAGTTAATCAAAGGCATACATGGAGACCGCACAGAAGATGATATACTGTAGGCCAGTAATATATGGAAATGTATACAATTTTGTCAGGCATCAGGAGCTTTCAAATCAAAACCACAATATTTTACCAGTGTGGTACAAGAACAAGTAACCCACACTGCCATGACGAGAACTGTCTTCAGGTATTTAAGTAGCTCTCCAGCAGAGCTCTATACTGACCAGGCCGTGGGACCCCAGGATTGACTGTAACATGGAGCCTTCTAGGGTTTCTGGCTACTTCCAAAACACTCAGAGATAGGAAATGCAGAATTCAAAGTTACGTATTTTTAAATGGCTGTCTTTAATTTTAAGCCCTCACAGCTTCAGCTCTCCAAGCAATCGACAGTGGATTTTCAGAAGTGTTTTATTATTGGTGAGAGGAAGAGGTTCCACCTGTGGTAAGTGTGGCCAGGAGAACTAGACTACTAATCTGACAGCTTGAGTGACACCACCACATTATTCATACCACACTTAACTTCTCTAACTACGTAAGTTTTTCTATAGGAAGGGGCCTCTCCCATGTACATGTTGCAAGTTCAGGTAATGGAATTCCCATTCAAGAGTGGGTGACCTCTAGCATGTTTCTCTGGACAAAGTCCTCTTTCATCAAAGGGGATAATTAACTCCTGGGAGAGAAAATAGACATGCAAGTCAAGATCTCTCCATCCTTATTTAGACCACTTTAAATAGTCTTAAACTGCAAGGTGAAAATATTTTTTGTGGTAGTTCACACATCTACAGCAACGTTCATCCTGAGTACATGAATGGTTTGAAAATTTTTCCTTCAAACTTTCACTGCAGGACCAGAGTCACATAACTAAGACCATTTTACTATAGTATATAAGGAGGATCCATACCAAATTTCAGTGCCAGTATTTTGTGAAAATATTTTTAGGCTTTAGATACGAATTTTTGACTTTAGATTTATAATGGCACCTTTTTGTGTATTTGATATAGAATTTCCCAAATAATTTACTTGCAAATGCATGATTTCTTTTTTACTGAAAGATTGTTATTGTACAAGGTCATGTTGAAGATGGAATTGTTTCTAAAGTGCCCGAATAATATGGAAATCATCTAAGAGTGTGAAGGTAGGATTTAAACTTTGCTATTGTTTATTTAAGTGTTATTTTCTCAAATAGAGCAATCATTACATCTATCAAAGATAATCACAGGGTATTACACCACTCCAAGTTCTTAAATGATAGCTAGTAAATATCACCAACCAATTTCACACTGAACAGAGACTCAAAGACAGAAAGCAACTTATAAGACTCACTTCTCTAAAATAAAGAAACAGCATTTTCTCCTGCACAATCTCATTTACTAACCAATACTAATTTTGAGCATAAAAACAAATTTTGAGCAAACCTAGAATGCACAAAACTTCTCTGTATTAATATTAAGTGATGGAAGTCATTCACTGGTGAGTTCAAGCCCTAATATGGAGAATTCTTTTTGGGGTCAACTGCTAAGAAACTTCTTTATGGCTTCTATAAATGTTGGATGAGAACTTCTGAGCTTATGACAGTAAAATGTTTATTTTATTATTCAAACAGTTGGGTCTGCTCCTTTGTTGAATGTGAGCATAGACATAGAAATAAATGTGTTCCCAGAACTATGTTTTATGTTTTCAATTCTCATAATGAGTGTGAAGCTGTATTCTCAGTAAGACTTTCTACATAATGACACAGGTGTGCAAAGTGCCAGGAAATATACCCAGGTATGAGAAATTCCAAATGGAAGCAGAAAGATTCTGATTTCAGCATCCTAACTCCCGTCACTCTTAAACCCGTGTACTTCGCCATGCTGATAAATGTTTTCAAATAACCTCAGCAGACTCTGGGTTCACACAATGAGCCTAAGAACAGGTCAAGATTCATTTTGTTAATACTTTGCACATGAAATATATCATCACTTTTCTGTACAAAGCACTAAATTTCCTTTTCAAGAAGTATGAATAGAATAATAATCACGATGGACCTACTTAACAAGATTACATTATTATTGTTTATTCTAACATGACAATGTGGGGTAGATAGATTCAGGTTAAGAACCTAAAGGAAAATATAAATTAGAAATTAGAGAACTACAGATTAAAAAACCCTGATTGTGATTCTTGGCTGTGCTATATATTCCTACCTTTCTTGAAACAGGATCTTGGACATCTTTGGGCATCTCTTAGAAGTAAAATAAATTAAAGATAGGTAAAAAATGTCAGTGTTAACTTGATAGCATGTTTTTAGTGAGGATGAAGCCAGTATTTGAGGGAGCACTTAGAATACATGACACCCTCAACAGGTGTCAGTTAAGATTGTCATTGTCACTTTAACAATATACATTAGACTCTGAAAGACTCTGTACCTGTAAAATGCAGTAAATAGCACCAACCACACAGGTTATCCTAAATATTGAAGGGAATCCTGTCTGCCAAACACTTGGTACCAAGGTGTACATAGAATAAACATTGAAAGTTTTACTATAGTAATAACAAATTATATGGTACATAAAGAAAAGTATTAAAATTATTTTACATAGCTTTTTCATACTCTCCTTGCATTCTCCTCACTCCCCATTCCCACTCCTGTTTACATGAACTGTTACATGTTTACAGAACTGAGGCTCCTGCTTTTGGCTTCCTCCTATCACTAAACTTAACATGGATACACACAAAAGAAAGGAAGACATTTAGTAGAGCAGCATTCAGGATTTGCACTTCTTCAAATTTCATGTTACCTTTTTACCTGATTTTCTCAATTCCTTCCAAGGGACCCCATTTCTTAGTAATAACGGGTAACAGTGTCTTTTGCATCGATGACTATGTCATCCTCTCTCTACTTCCTCTGCTAGCCACAGTGTTTGAAAACTATTACTTCAATTTAGACTCTTAATCATCTCAATTAAGTGGACTTAATTTGTGTCCTGTCTTGTGGGTTTACACGAGTTCCTCATGAATATCCTCTGCAGACTTTTCATCCAGAAGAAATCTTGAGTAATACACAAGAATTTACAGCTCTTCATTTTATTTCAAAAAACAAAATGAAACAAAAACCTAGGAAATGTATGCAAGTTCACAACTCAGTAGAATCTAGGCATTTATTATTGACTAAGATGAAGAAGTTTATTGAATTAAAGGATGTAGTGTTAACATTTTTCAGGTAATAGAATTAATTTCAACATTAAGTACATGGCAAATAAAAACAATGTAACTGAATTCATTCTACTGGGGCTCACAGAAACCCAAAGATGCAGAAGATAGTATTTGCAGTGTGTTTGCTCATCTATGTCATCTCCATGGTAGGAAATGTGCTCATCCTTATCACATCATTGTCAGCCCCTTACGGAAGTCCCCCTTGTACTTTTTCTTGGCCCATCTCTCCTTTGTTGATGCCTGCTACTCCTCAGTCAATACCCCGAAAATGATTACCGACTCACTGCCTGCAAAGAAGACCACCCTCTTCAACGCATGCATGGCTCAAGTCTTTGCAGAACATTTCATGGGTGGTGCTGAGGTCGTCCTGCTGACTGTGATGGCCTATGACCTCTATGTGGCCATCTGCAAGCCGCTGCACTACACAACCATCATGAACTGGAGAGTGTGCAGCCTGCTAGTGGGAGTGTCGTGGGTGGGAGGCTTTCTTCACGGAAGCATTCAGATCCTCTTCATCTTGCCACTCCCTTTCTGTGGCCTGAGTGTCATAGATCACTTTATGTGTGATCTGAACCCTCTGCTCAAGCTGGTCTGCACTGACACCCACATTCTGGGGTTCTTCTTTGCTGCCAACAGTGGCTTCATCTGTCTGTTAAATTTCCTGGTTCTCCTGCTGTCCTACGTGGTCATTCTCTTCTCCTTAAAGACCCACAGTGTGGTGGGGAGGCAGAAAGCCGTCTCCACCTGTGCCTCCCACATCACGGTGGTCGTCTTGTTCTTTGTGCCCTTCATATTTGTGTACATGAGACCTGCAATGACTCTCCCCATTGACAAAGCAGCTGCCGTCTTCTACACCGTGATAACTCCCATGTTAAAGCCTCTGATCTATACTTTTAGAAATGCTCAGATGAAAAATGTGATTAGGAATTCTTTTGATAGAAAAATTTTTCCAGGGGCTGGGGATTTAGCTCAGCGGCAAAGCGCCTGCCTGGCAAGAGCAAGGTCATGAGTTCAGTTCCCGGTACCGGAGAAAAACCAAAAAAAAAAAAAAAAAAAGAAAAATTTTTCCAAGTGACAAATAAATGTTTCTGGATCCAAACATTATTTTTAAAGTTCAGAGGATCAAACAGACAATTTGTTAATATTGCTCTAAGGAATATTTACAGAACACCTAAAAACATACAGAGATTCATAGATATTGCATTTTTGGTGCAGAAAAAAAAGTTGTACAATGTAACCAAGGACCACTGTTTGTGTATTTGGAAAGTTGCACACAATCGCAATTTAGTTTTGCTAACTTCATCTGTGTAGGTAGAGTCATACACTTTCCTTCTAATAAAAATAAAGTCAGTAGTTATACTACTAGCTTCTCTTAATTCATTGAGAAAAAAGGTTTGTGTTAATATAATTTGGAGAATTATATAAGCTCACACCTTGTACGCTAATTAACTACTTTAATGATAACAATACTCAGAGTATTAACTCTTGTTATTCTTCTCTTATATTGTTATGAAATTTTGTTTTACTTTCTTCAAAAGATAACAAATAAACTAATCAAATATATTACTATTAAGGAGTGATGCCTACAGGACTGAAAAAGGTAAGCACTGCTCTTATGCTTACTTTATTCTGTAAAAATACTGATAGCAGGGATGTTCTCAAAATACATATTGTGCTGTCAGAACCCATAGTGTGACTGATTTTTTAGACCTTATTCTCTAGTCCCATGTTCATGAGAGGAGGTGATGAAGGAGTGAATAATCTGATATGATCATTACCATTTCTGAGATAATAATTTTGCACACTGCATATGGTAGTTGATTATCTGTCCACAATATCTAAAAATGTTCATTAGCATCCCTTGTGAATTTACATGTGAAGTTGATGGTCATTTCTTTCCAGGAACATTTTAATTTCTGTGGTGATTAAGCTTAATTATTATCAGGATTGTCTTGAAAGCACCTAGAGGATTAGACAGCTCCCTTTTGGGTGCCTTCGGATGGGTCACTATGGCCTGACCTTGAGTAACAGGTCCTGCCTGCCCTAGCTCTGCCGGCGTCCTCTGCTCCCCTTCCCCAGGGTGTGAATTAAGCCCTGCTGGTCCAGATCACCTTCGGCCACCATGTCCTTGCCTTGGAGCTAACTATGGGTGAGCTGAGCTTTCTGAAACCGTGAACAAAATTAGCCTTTCTCTTTACACTGAACGTATCAAGTAGTTTGAATAAATAGTAATAGAGAAGTGTGCTTATTTCTGCACGCATACCCTGCTATGTGTTTTGGAGACCTTTGGAACTGGTTTTCAGGAAGTGTTTAGAAAGTTTTGCAAATGAAGGGCAGAGCAACTCTAGAATGCTATATGGGAAATTAAATGAGTGATGCTACTCATAGCTGAGGCAACCGGAATGCTGATGGGGTATGAACAGAATGCATCAGGATCAGCAGGTTTTAGATGGGAACGAGGACTCCATTGGCAGTTACACTCTGGGGAATAAGGATAAGGATGAGATGTTTACATTTCTCCCATGTGCTAAGACCTTGCAGAAGATTGACAGGAAATTCATTAGACTGATTTCTTGAAAGGAAATTTCAAAGCAGCCCAATAAACAAGGGTTGTGAAGCATAAAAACCTAGCTGCTTTTAGACAGCTGTATAGTGAGAAATGAGGAAAAACAAAGCAAAAAAAAATTAAAAAAAAACCACAAAATTAACCCAAAATAAACTGTGTGTAAAGATGTAGATAACAGAATTGTATTTCCTGAGGATTAGTGTATTTTCTACAATATCAACAGAAAAGAGGTCTTGGGAGAAGCTCACAAATCAGCAAAACCCCACCCATTATTAGATGAGGGAAAAAAATGTATAAAACTTTTGATAAGAGCATCCCTGGTCCCCTACTTGAGAAGGGCCTCTCAGGGAAATGGTTGCGGGGACTCATTTCCCATTGCTGAGGTACCTTGGCACTCAGTGTCCGCTCCACTCTTGTCCAGGGGGACCAGACTGTGGCTCCTTCTGACAGCAGGCCTTGGAGCCCCCAGGCGATGATGGTTTTACCACTACACAAAATGCAAGAGTTGCTGGCCAGAGGGCCTCCACCCAGATCTCAGAAGAGGGCCAGGGACGCCAGGAAAGAGGTCCCTGGGGAGACAGAGTCTGAATCTACGGTAAGGAAATCAAAGGCACAATGCACTCCAAAGTTAGAGATGCCAGGAAAGTGAATATCTGCAGAGAAAATCCACAGGGCATGATCAGAGCGAACCCAAGAGTAATGCCAGTGGGCTGTAACTAGCGGTAAGGTGAGCTCTGCAACTCATATTTTATTACCATGTACCTTGCACGCTGCATAAGGAACTGCGGGGCTTAAAGTTTGCCATGTTAGGTGTCAGTCTTGCTTTCCTCCGATTCCATGACCCTATTCTATCCTTTTGGGTTGGGAGTGTTTACCTCGTGCCATTGTACCTTGTTGAGATTTTGTAACTTGTTTGTTACTGTTACAGAGTTCACAGCTACGAGTTTGCCTTGAGTCATAAAAGGACTTATCTTGGAACTTTAGGAAATGCTTTGAGGCTATGGGAAAAGGATTATTATTCTATATATAAAGGCTTTTGATGTCAGAATATTCTGTTAATTTTTGGTCCTGTTTCTTCCTTAAAACTTGCTTCTAAAACTATATAACTGTAGTAGATTGACACCTGGTCATCAGCTTATAACCCCCAGCTGAACTGAGTAAGCATGGTGCTGAGCGCGGGAGGCCCACCTCTTACCAGTGGCATAAGAGGCAGAACCGGAGAAGAAGGGAGGCTGTTGGGAGCTGGTAGAAGCTGTGAAGAGCTGTTGCTTCTCTTGGAGGAGTTCGTCATGCTGGCTTTCCTGGTGAACTTGGCTGTTTTCATCCTCTGAGGAGCTCAGGACCTTGCTGGCACTAAGAATAGCTTTGGTTCACTTTGGTGAAGCTCTAGTCCTCAGTCTGAGCATCATTTCCTGGATCCAGAGGGGAAGATGGTGCACTGCTGGCCTCCTGGAAAAGCTTGCTGCGTTGGCTTCCCTAATGGGAACTCCGCCATCCTGATCATCGGAGGAGCTCGGAACCTCACTGTTGCCAAGGATGGCTATGGTACCTTTTCGGAGAGCTCTGGTTCTTCTGAGCCTCACTTCCTGGGTCCAGTGCAGATCCCTCAGGCTGCTAGCACAGATCCTTCATTCTGCTGGCACAGACTTTGTAGATTCCACCACTGACCTTTGGGCCTTCTCAGCGCAGATTCTCATGAAACAGGCCTGTATGACAAATTGTTATGGGCTCTAGGTCTCCAGGGGGACTCCTGGGAGGCATTGTTATGAGCTCTAGGTCTTCAGCCGGCCTTGTGCAGGACATTATTTAGAGATCCAGGCCTTCAGCTGGGTTCCTGGTCTATAGTGTGTGGACAGATTTCCTGCACACTCTTAGGTATATCATTTTTTTGGGTGACTATTATAAATAATCTTATAAAATATGCATCCTGTATTGATTTGTTCCCCTTGCAAAAATAACCCCCAAACCAACACATAATGCAAAAGCCTTTTAATAAGGTGAGATCCCAGTTACTGATTCCTTGTGGTATTTCCCATGTGGTGTGGGCTTTGCTTATGATGTCTCTACCTATACCTATGTCTTCAAAAGTTCTACCTATTACATCTTTCAGTAGATTTAGTATTTCTTTGTTTTTCTGTGAATATTTAGATCCTTGACCAATCTTCATTTTAGCTTAGTGCATGGGTAGACATTAGTCTAGTTTTATTCTTTGATGTGTGGAAAGGCTATCCTAGCACCTTTTATTTAATAGGCTATCTTTCTTCCAGTGAAGGTGTTTGGCGCCTTTGTCAAAGATAAGGTGGCTGAGTGTGTTTGGAGTTGTTTCTGCATCTTCTAATCTGTTCCACTGACCTTTTGATCTATTTTTCTTCTAGTACCATGCTGTTTTCCCACAGTAGCTTTGTAGTAGAATTTCAAGTTAGGGATTGTGATGCTACCTGCCTTTGATGCCCACAATTGCTTTTGCTATTCTAGGTCTTTTCTGGTTCCAAATAAATATTAGGATTGTGTTCTCTAATTCTGTGAGGTATGTTAGTGGTATTTTGATTAAGACTGCATTGAATCTGTATAACAATTTGGAAAGTATGTTAGTTCTTCCTACCCAAGAGCAGGGGATACATTTCCATTTTCTGATACCCTATTTGATCTCCTTTTTCAGAGTCCTATCACTTTCAATGTAGAGATCTTTCACTTCCTTTGTTAGTATTTCATATTTTGGGGATGCTGTTGTCAACGGTGTGTTCTCTCTGATTTCTCTCTCAGTAAATTTGTTTTTGTGTACAGGAATGCTATTGATTTTCGACTGTTGACTTTGTATTCAGCTAAGTGGCTGAATTTTGTTATTAAGTCTGTACATCTTTTGAGGTCTTCCAGGTATGTAAAGAATCACGTCATCTGCAAATAATGATAATTTAACTTCTCCCTTTACAATGTTCTGAACAACCAAAGCTGTCCTCAGTAAAGGCAGCAAATTAGAATCCATTACCCCAACAGACTCCAAACTACACTATAAAGTTGTAATAATGAAAAACTTACTTAATGTCTGGCTTGGTGTCTGACACTCAGTGAGGTTTCAGTAAATACCTGCTAAGTAAATGAATAAATCATAACCACCCCTGTGTTGGATTGGCTAGTTCTCCTGCATACCTCCCTTTAAAGTCCTGGTCTTTTAAAATCCATTCCTTGCCCTAGAACTGGTTTGGGCAGACTTATCCTACTCACTCCACTGACCCCATTCTGTCCTAGAGTGTGTCTTCTGATTTCTGTGTGTGCGGGTATCATTTCCTGGTCCTCTCCTACATCTTTGCCATGCATCCCTCTAAATTTGTGAAGAGAGGAATTTCAAATTTTGTACCACACACACAAAATAAGTAGTGATATGTTGGATGTGTTCATCATTTTGATTTAATTACTCCACATTTTCATCTATCATCTATTGATCCATCTGCCCATATCATGGCATCGTATTAATGCATAAATATATACAATCATTTTATATATATATATATATATATATATATATACACACACACA
>NW_004955511.1:355914-357674 GCF_000276665.1 Chinchilla lanigera | reverse complement strand
TGTTTTTTTTGGTTTTTCTCCGGTACCGGGAACCGAACTCACGACCTTGCGCTTGCCAGGCAGGCGCTTTTGCCGCTGAGCTAAATCCCCAGCCCCAGAAAGATGTATATTGGAATGGAACAAAGTCAGGATGGGCTTTTTTGTACTCACATCATTATTTGTTGAAAAATGTAGGAGGTTAATAAATGCTTTCATGATTAATTGAAGAATTTCCCTTAAATTTTTGCTAAATTCTCACAGGCAAACAAGAATGTGTACTAATCTGTCCCAGATTCATCATTCACTTTCTGAAATCCTCCCTCATACAAGATTTGGACAGGAAAATGTTGCTCCTTTGCCTTCCCACAAGGAGTATTTAACATTAATGGTGTACGGTATATGAATCTGGGGAAAGTCATTTTTGAAAGGGTCCCTTTTCCTCTCAGTTAAGAACTATGAGCTATATTTTGGTCTTTTTGAGACAGGGTGTCGCTATGCAGTTCAGCCTGGCCTTGAGCTCACTTTGTAACCCAGGCTGGCCTTGAACTAATGGGATCCCCCTGTCTCATCCCCCTGAGTGCTGGGATTACCACGCCCAGCTGTGTTTTTGATAATAGCTATTCTTATCATGGTGAGGTGATACCTCCTTGAAGGTTTGATTTCCATTTTCCTGATGATTAATGATGTGGAGCTTTTATCATACAGCTATGTTATCTTTTGAGAAATGTCTATTTATGTCTTCTCCCCTTCTCAATCCAGGTTTTCTGTTTTTTGGTGGTTTCTTTTGCTATTGATTTTTTGAATTCTTTATATATTCTGAATATTAACTGATTGTCAGATACAAATGCTTTTATCTCCATCAATTACCAAGTATGCTCTCTCATTATGTAGACTGTATCCCTATCACTGCAAACTACAGAAACAGACTGAGTATGATATATAGAAATATTTACAAGCTTGGCTTACAGAGACCACGTGCAGGGTGAGACAAGGGAAAATGCAAAAGGCTGTCTGTGTACTGGGGATCCAAAGAACTCAGTTGGAGGCCTGGAGCTCACTGCAGTGTCCTGCAAGAGTCAGTATCAGGAGGCTGAAGTGTCTGAGTTGGAGACTGAAAGGTCTGCCCTGGAAGCCAGGAGATGACATTGAGCTTAACACGAAGACGGGAGCTCTTCAAAGAAACAGAAGCTTGCCTTCCTTCTTCCTTTCCCTTTTATTGCATTCAGGGCACAAGCCTATTGGTTGTTGTCACTCACACCCAGGCTGGATCTTTTGTCTGCAGTAAACTCCTTCAGCCACACCCAGAACCATGCTCTTCTGATTCAGCTGGGCATTTCAGACTCAAACTGACGCAATCAGCCGCCACAGTATTTTTAGTGATTACTGTCTTCACTGAGAATAAGTTTTTAGTTTGCCATACTCCTGTTTGTCTGTTTATGCTTTGATTTCCTGGGCTTTGAGGTTTGTTCAAAAAAATCCTCACTCCTTGCATTTTCCTGAGGCATTTCTCCTTTTCCTTTTTATAGTTTCAGGGTTTCAGGTCTCCATGTTGAGCTGGTATATGTATCTGGTGAGAGAGAGGTGTCTATAATCATTCTTCTTCATGAAAGGATATAAAATTTTCCCACACCATTTGTTGAAATGAGTGTCATTTATTGAAAGCGTGTTTTTAGCACCTTTCAAAACTCTGTTGGCTAGGGGCTGGGGATTTAGCTCAGCGGCAAAAGCGCCTGCCTGGCAAGCGCAAGGTCGTGAGTTCGGTTCCCGGTACCGGAGAAACC
>NW_004955511.1:338893-355800 GCF_000276665.1 Chinchilla lanigera | reverse complement strand
TGAACTGCACAGTGAGACCCTGTCTCAAAAAGACAAGAAAAAAAAAAAAAAAAAAAAAGAGAAAAGAAATCAAAACTCTGTTGGCCATAGACATGTAGTTATTTTTAGGCCCCCTGTTCTGCTTCAGTGTCCTGTGTGTTGTTTATCCCAATAAAATGCCGTGTTTCAAAATGGATCCTTCTGTCATCCCTCTGCCGAAGTGCAGGGTGCTTTTTTCACATGTGTACTTGAGAGCTCATGTGTCTCCAGGAGGTAAAACACACAAAACTGCAGAGGCCTCCCAGTGACTCCACGCCCATTAAATCTGTCTCAGACTTGTCCACACCAAGTTTCCTCTGCTTTACTGACCACAGTTTGAGCTTCTGTACACCAGTACTCATTACTGGAACTTTGACTCACGGGTTCCTACTTTGGTAAGCTGTGCAGCTATCTCTCCAGTTTTGGGGTTGCTGTTTGGTGTGTGATTTCACTCCTTCCACAGATCCATGAAGAAATATTAATTTTCCAGATTATTCATATTTTTATTGCTGTTCAGATAGGCTGGTGACTACTAACAGGTTGCATGTTGGACTAGGAATCATTTGGCTTTTTTGTTCTTTTTTTTTCCTTGAGACATGGTCTCACTATGCTGTTCAGGCTGGCCTTGAGCTCACTTTGTAGCTCAGGCTGGCCTCAAAATTGCAATGATCCTCCTGCCTCAGCCTCCTGAGTGCTGGTATTATAGGCATGCGCCACCACGCCCGGCTCTTGTTGTTCTTTTATAGTAGGCCACATAATTGTAATAAAATTTTATTGAAATTATTTAATAAAAAGTAAGTAGAAATTCAATGCATCATATATTAAATATTTTGTAAGTATTGCATTTTACGTTGAACTATAGAATGGCACTTTTATTTCAGATATAAGCACCTCAAAATTACAATGATATTTATATTTTCCTCTGATCTGTGGTTTTATTGCCTTACAGTTTGTGCTATATGTACATCAAAACATAATGGTAACAATCATTGCTTTTTGGCTTCAGGTATAAATTGTAATTTAAAAAGTGAGGAATGAAACATATATAATTCTATAGTTTAGTGTTCTACATTTCTTCCTGTGGTTCTAAATTTCTATCTGCCATCTTGGAATCATGATGTAATTCCCTGATCATGAATCTCTGATTTTATTATTTCAGATCATCATTATTTTAGTTATAGTGTTGTAACTTGTATTCATAATATAGAATTCTCCATGTCTTAATGTTCTTTTACAATAAATGTGGTTTTTGATAATAAGCTACAAAATTTCTGATAGAAACAACCAATCATTGTTATCCTTTTTCCTTTGTATGCAATTTATTATATTATGAACTTTAATCTCTTCCACCTTTAAAGATTATTTCTCTATATTTAACTTTCAGGTTTCTAAATATGTACCTATACATGGCTTATTTTTTTTCCTTTAAAGGGAACAGTAATATTTATCATCAAGCATGGAAATATTTCTATTCCTTACAACATATTTTCTGTACCACTCATTTTCATCTTTTTTTTCCTGGGGCTGGGGATTTAGCTCAGCAGCAAAGTGCCTGCCTGGCAAGCACAAGGTCGTGAGTTCAATTCCTAGTACAGGAAGAAAAACAACACACAAAAAAAATCTTTTCCTTCCCAAGGACTCCAATTTTCACAGCGTGGACCCTGTATACATGTCTCCGTGTCATTAACTGAGCCACTCCATTTAAAGGATATTTTCATCATTGTGATGAAAGGAATCATCTCAGCATATGCTCCATTGAACACTCCTCAAATTAACTTTTCCTTTACCCAAAATTATTCAGTCCTAATTGTTATAACATCCAGGGATTGCTTACTTCATATTCTTTTTTCTCATATATAGATTTAACGTGGTTGATTTCCTTTCCTTAGTGCTTTAGGTGAGCTCAGCACGTTTTGATAGGCAGTGTTTTCCTTTAATATGAGCACAATGTCTTCTTTTAAATTTAAGCTTGTCTTTGCTCTAAGGTTTATTTAGAGGTGTCTTTATTTCCAAGTGCCTGAAAATGTTCCTGTTATTGATCTCTACTGAAGTCGTTTGTTTACATTGCAACTGAAGAACACATTTTATATGATTTCAACGTTTGAATAGACATCAAGACAAGCAAACACTAGATAAAGATAACCAGAGACACTATGCCACACCATGTGATCTCTCTCAATACATATGTTAAGGCTGGCAAAAATAACATGCATATTACTGCTGTTAAATTGAGTGTTCCATGGGTTTCAATTGCTAGATGGTGGTGAGATCTATGACCATGCTGATTTCCTGCCATATTCTATTGATTGTGAAGAAACAGTTTTTGTAACTCCTTTCCTCATCCTAGATCTTTTCAACTCTGTATCTTTGTGCATAAACATTAAAATTAATGGTGCATGAGCATTAAAATTACTAAATCATATTTTATTTTCAAAGAGTGCAGCTATTTACAAAATTGTACACTGTCCCATATTTATTCACAATGCAGTGCCCATGAGGTTGGTGTGTTTATGAAGAGAGAAAAATGATTAAGAAAAATATGTTTAGATACATAAATTTAAAATATCATAACACTATCCTGTGGAATATAGATACATTTTAATGCCAATTTTTCATATGTACCAACATTTAAAGTAATGCTTGTGGTTTCTTAGTACTTCTCCTTTTTTGGAAAAGGGTCACATAGAAAATAAAATATTGTGTATTTATTAATAGATTTTGTGCACCACTCCAAATGATACTGATGGTATCATTATGTAGCTTAAAAAATGTATTTATACCAGAAGCATGAAAAATTTGAAATTATGCCATTTAAAACGATAATTAGAATTAAGTTACCTGCTGCAGGCATAAGTTTTTAAAGTAGACTCTAATTTTTCAAGCTGCATACCTTACCCCAGATGTGTGCATAAAGTACAGAGTCCCTTAATCCTTGCACAATACCGTTCAGCTCCCCTCGTTCATTTCTGTGGTACATTTGCTACAATAGTCAATAACTTTACTAAAATTCACGGACTGGATAAAAGTTTGCACTCCATGTTGCTCACGTTATGGGTGGTGAGAAATACATTATGTCGTGTATCTACCATTGCAGCCTTGTACAGATGAGTTCCACTGCCCACAAAGAGCCGGGATTCTGCCTGGTTATCTTTTCTGTCCTTCTTCCTTCTCCTGTGGCTTGTGTTGATTTTTGTTTTCTTTTGCTGTCTATAGTCTTTCCTTGCCCAGAAATAAAAATGCATACCCTTTGCATAAATGATATAAATATTCACTGCAAAGTCTATAAATCTTCCTGAGTCATCTAATTCTTTTCTTTAACTTATAAATTTTTAAAAATCACTAATTTAAAACTAAGTTTTATAGCATAGTTTTAGAACATGAATACACACACATAAACATGCAAATATTCCTACATATGGGCCATCTACACTAAAATCTTAACAAACCTGTACTAAAAAAGTTACTCAGCCTGGTCTGACTCTAGAGAAAATGTGTTACCCCTATCCAAAGATAGAAGGGATAAAATAAAGATGATGAAACATATTTTAGGAAAAGATTATCATTATAAATAAATACCAAAGTATTACAAAGGTCAAAGGTCAAAGTTTTCCTTCAAAAGATGAATTCCTTGTCCCTGTACTGACATTGTTCTAGAGGGTCCCAAGTAAACAAATGCCAAGAATCCAAACTGTATATCCCAAAGTATTGGCTAAATTTTACATACTGTTCCACATTAAAATGACTTTTTCCAAAATTGTTTTAATGCAATACATCCTCTCCAGTCAAGAAGAACAAGTTGGGATACATCATTGGATGGGAGGGACTGTGGTGTCTCAGGAAACTGAAGGAAAGTGTTTCCAAGAGAGAAACACTGCAGTCTGTGTGTCCTTGTACATGCACTCATATAAGGACACCCAGAAGCAAAGAGCAGCAGGCATCAACACCAGCAAACACTAGATAAAAGGCAACATTGGCAACAGGCACAGAAGAAAAAGAGGGTGCAATATTTAATGCAATTGCCCTTATATATCTGTGTTTACACATGCTAGCTCCTCATATGCATAAAAGCAATACATGTGTAGGTGTTCACATTGTCTATTTTTCCAAAAGAAATATCACTCATAGGGGCTGGGGATTTAGCTCAGCGGCAAAAAGCGCCTGCCTGGCAAGCGCAAGGTCATGAGTTCGGTTCCCGGTACCAGAAAAAAAAAAAAAAAAAAAAAAAAAAAACGAAATATCACTCATAATCCCAAGTACTATTATATTCAAAACAGTAAATAAGAATATAAACTCTGTTTACTTCTTTAACGCCAATCCAAAAATATAAAAACAGGCCTGAAATTTGAATTCATTTCATGTCATCTGAGATTCCCTTCCTGCTCCACAACCTGCTCATGGCATTTTTCACTTCTGCATTCCTCAGTGTGTAAATCAGAGGGTTGAGCAAAGGTGTCCCAATCGTGTAAAATACAGCCACCATCTTGTCCACGGGGAAGGTGGTGGCGGGGCGCGTGTAAATAAATATACAAGGTACAAAGAACAGGACGACCACAGTGATGTGGGAGACGCAGGTGGAGAGGGCTTTTCTCCTCCCTTCAGCACTGTGGTTTCTGAGCGAGTGCAGGATCACGACATAGGAGACCATCAGCAGGACAAAGCTCACTAAGCAAATGGCCCCACTGTTGGACACCAGGAGCAGGTTGACCACATAAGTGTCTGCACAGGCAAGTTCCAACAGTGGCTCCAAGTCACAGAAATAGTGATCAATCACATTGGGACCACAGAAAGGCAGGCTCAGGGCCAGAAAAATCTGAACTAAAGAATGCACACAAGATCCCACCCAGGCCACGGCCACCAACACTCCACACACCCTGCGGTTCATGATGGTCGTGTAGTGCAGGGGCTTACAGATGGCCACGTAGCGGTCCACAGCCATGAGGATCAGGATGAAGATCTCCAGGCAGCCAAAGAAATGGAATGTGAAGACTTGGATTAGGCACTCACTGAAAGTAATAGTGGCTTGCTCCACAAGGCTGTCCACAATTGTTCTAGGGGCTATGGAAGTAGAGAAGCAGGTGTCAGACAAGGACAAATAGAAAAGGAAGAAGTACATGGGACTCCGAAGCACCCGACTGGTCCTGATGGTAGTAATAATCAGCAAGTTACCCCCCAACGTCCCCAGATAAAAAACTAAAAAAATGATGAAAACTATTTTCTTCCAGACAGGATCTTGTGTCAGCCCAAGCAGAATGAACTCAGTCACATTATTGTTCAGATGCATGACTCTATGAACAAGGAGACAGAAGGACTCTGAAACGATTTGTTTGCAAACGGTAATGGATTTCATCCACATTGCACTTTGAGAAGGCATAACACATTTGATGTAAGGAACTGTGGTGGTCTGTGAAATTATGCAATATTTAAAACAGAAGTAATATTAACTCAGTGGCTTCTGTCTAGATTTCTTCATAAATCATCTGCAAGCTTTGCTCCTTGACTGTTAATGGTGACCCCATAGGGCATGATGGGATAAGGTCTGAGATAAGGTTTTGATGTGATATTTTCCGATTAAGCTCTTCAAATACAGGCATCTGTTGGTGCTTACGGGACTCTGATAAATTTTCACTTCTAATCAATATAAAACTATGAGATAACATTGCATGCTACTGTTCCCTTTGATCTGTATATCAAAGAAATCAGCCTGTTTATCATGGTAAATTGCTTAGCATTTAAGATCTATTGGATTGTCTTTTGGATTTCCATGATTATACTTACAAAATCCCATACCACCTTCACCTGGGCACAAATGTCTGCACATGTTACATGTCACATGTTTATAAATGGGACATTTGATTGTCCCATTTATACAATCTTCAAGTATATTTATGATATGCTGTATTTAGTACATAACAAAGAACAGAAATAAACTTTCTTTCATAGTTTATAATGTGTCAATGATTTCCATCTGTAATTTTATTTCTGCATTTTATGAAATGTAACCCTCAAAGCACTCAGGAATTTAAGGATATATTTCTAAATTAAAGGGGCACTAATGCCATTTACCAGTTCATGTTCTTTGAGATTCTTTCTGAACATAATCATTTCAGGTCTCCAGACCCTTGCTGGATGACCAGAAGATGAACAGCAATCCCCCAAACCCCACATCCAGGGAAGCACTGGGGAAATCTGTGTGAGAGGGACGTGTCATTCAGAAGGGTCATGGTAGTCAGCGTCTAATGTAAAATTTCTCTCCTCCTTGTCAAACTAAAGGATCATTCAACTTTGGAATGTCACTTACTTGGACAGAATTTTAATTCCAATTCAGAAACAAATATTATGAATTTACTTCAGTGAAGAAACCATCTTCATAACTCTCTCATCAAGATGATATTGATGAAACACTCTCTGCAATTGAAAATATTAACTTAAATGTTATGTATTTAAATGTAACCTAAAAGAATCAGTTAACTTACATCTTTGCCCTAATATTCCATTCCAAACACCAATAAAATATTGTAGTTGACCAAGTTCATTCTGTACTGAACATTATAGAGCCTTTGTCCATTTCACAAATACTCTTGGGGAAGACTCTGATGAAGTTATTTATTTTGTAGCTCAAAAGATAATTAACTCTCTCTTTGTACTGGATGGTCTTGAGGAAAAGATTATGAGATAGAAAGAAATTGAGTCAACATCTTAATCAGTGTAATAAGAGCATTTTTCCTTCATTTAATTAAAAGATGGGTTGATCATAAAATATTAGCACTTAAAATTAGCAGTCATTGGTAGTAACGAGATATGAAAATCTCCCACTACAATCTCTCAATATTTTGGCCATCTCTGTCACTGTGTAGTTTTTAGAAAAAAAAAAAAAAAAAGATCATTACATAAATATATGTAGGTAGCCAGATAGATATAATTTATTATCAATCTCATTAGTGTGTCCATTTCTAGGACAAGAGTTTTTCACTTTGCACATGAATTTTAAGTTAAACTCTTAGTAATTGTTATATACAAGTATAAATTTTATAATTGTAGGTCCTTTATCAGAACATAATAAACAGTTTCAGAACTACATTAAGTACCAAAAAGACATCTCTTGTCAGAAAGCCTATTTTGATCCTTTTCTCTCCCAGAAATCATGTGTTATTTTAATTATGTATTATTAATATTTAACACCTTTTTGACTCTAAACATATTTCAAGGGTTTGTTTTACTGACAAACTAGCATACTTTGTAATCTACCATCTGCTAGAAATATACAGATATACAGAGATCAATATTGAGAGAAAAGAGAGCAGAGATCTGAAACCTTTTTCCAATACATAGAAGAAAGACAGCATAGTTCTCAAATCAAGAAATATTTATTGAAATCTGTTATAACCAAGGTAGGTTCACGATACAATGGAAGCATATTAAAGATTAATAAATGCATGTGATGGAATTATTATAGGGAAATAATACAAAATCTAAAGACTGAAAATACGTTAGTATAGAATATCCAAACTCATCTTGTTTTCTCCTTTCTTCCAGCAATGCTTTTCCAATTTCAGCTACTGCAACTTTCTGGTTACTTTATGAAGTTCTTCCTGAGCAGTTCAAAGTCTACCTGATGAAGAAATTCTCACTTTTGTCACCCAAAGCCTTTCGTGTGGCTTTATTTATTTATTTATTTATTTGTTGGTACCAGGAATCAAACTCACGACCTTGCGTTTGCCAGGCAGGCACTTGTGCCGCTGAGCTTTATCATGTGGTTTTATATTACATACTACTGCTAACAATACAAGAATATGTGTCTTAAAGTTTGTTTCCTTGGAATAAGTGCACTGAGAAAACACCTGTTGTTATAATATGATTCTAACCAACTCCTTGTGCAGTGTAGATGCCCACTATTTGCTTTTAAAGTAAACATTCTCTATTAGGTACTTCTGAGGTGAGGTAAATGTGTCTCATTGTAATAATCTCATTATAAAACACATTCACATCTTTAAATTCACAGATTCTTTCTATCGATCCATTATGAGAGAGACAGAAACAAAACCAAAAAGAAAAAGAAAAACAAAACCTGAGATCAATGTGAAATACCACAGTAGATTAGCTGTACAACCTGAAGCAGAAGATCGTGTACCAGACTGCCATCTATGACACTGGAAGTTTAAGATCTATGCAATGATCATTTTAAAAATTTGGGGTTGGTTTTATATTTGTTTTATGATGTTTCTGTGGAATCGTTTCCCTTACATAGTGAAAGAAGAGGCTTTACACATCTTCCTGATGCTAACTCAGTTTTATGTGGGTTCACATATAAGACATTCTGTCCATTTCCTTTCCAGAAGAGTTGAAAAGGAATCTGACACCAGAATGGATTGCCGTGGTCTCAAGTGACACAGAACTAGAAGCACAGCTCATTATCTAAGGACCGGTGTACTCACCTCATCTTTTCAGATCATGTTAGCCAACTTGGGAGTGGCCAGATTTGTCAAAACTATAATAATCAGAAAATGGGTTTACAGAGATGGGGGCGATAAACAAGCTCTGAAAGCGGAGTGTGGACGATGCATGCTGGCAGAGCAGCCTCAGGTGGCCTCGTCCTTCTTCATACCACAAAGGCCACAGTGAGCAGCATCACTGCTCCTGAGGATCCGCTGCTGTGCCACCCGGTCCTCCCTGATTCAGAGTCCAGCATGCGGAATCTCTGCACTCACTCTCTTTCTTTGGGGAACATAACCATTCCCTGAGGGAAGGCTAAAGAGTTGTCCCATGTTCTTTTATCCCACTAAACCTCATACTAATGAGTGAAATAATATATATTCCTTGAGCCACTTACTTTATGCATCCCACCATTTCCTCAAAACATGCCGTGGGAAGCAGCGTTCCATGTGGACCAGAGGTCACCATTAAACCCAGCACCCTTACGTGTGCTTTGTGTATCTGGCTGTCCAAAACGTCATAAAATTATGCTCAATTATTCCTCCGTGTAAAGTTTATAACATGAAGCACAAGCACTGTGGAGAAAGAAGGGCAGAGAAAAATGACTCGTAGAAAAAAATTTTGGAGGGGGAGACCAAGTAGGGAGAGAAAAAAATTATTCACCTAACATGTTTTTGGAACCATTTTCCTACACATAGGCTATGTTACATTTCACCCTCACTACAGAGAGTCTATACTATAAAACCATCATGGTAAGGCTGATAACTCCTGAACAATGATTCATCGGTACAGCGTGAGCCCCAGAAGTGTGTCAAGTGCAATTATACTCTTAGTATTCAGTTGGGGAATAATGAAATTAGAAGTGATTCCATTCTATGGCTCACAATATCTGATTCAAAGCTATCACTGGGAGATGGAAACACTTTCATTTTGCAGAAACTTCTTCAAAACCATGACCCCAGTAAAGTCTTTTCTAGGCTGACCAAACATAATTGCAAATTATCTAATACCAGTACCTCTTACCGAGACCTTATCCTGCTACCGACTTACTTAGAATTTATTCCTAACCATTTCACTCTGAGAAAAATCTAAAGATATTGTATTGTAAGAAATGGCACAAGGGCTGGGGGTATAGCACAGAGGCACAAGAGTCTGCCAGGCTAGGGTAAGGTCGTGAGTTTGATTCTTGGTACAAAAAAAAAGAAAAAGAAAAAGAAAAACAGAATGGCACTAACTCATAAGTAATTCATGCCTTCCTCTGTCCCCACCTAACAATCATGGCTTTCAGAAGCCTGTGGTCACAAAATCGTATTCAAATTACAAAGATTATTGTTTCTTACAACACTTGCTGTATTCCCCTATTTCCCATATTAAGAGTAATATCAGTAAAAGCCAGTTTGGGTTGCTTTTTGTGTTTTCCTCTTCCTTTCTCAAAGCATGCAAGAAGAGTATAGTCGACACACATGTGGATTGAAAGTAGAAAATTATACTGGATTCTTCTGTGATGCAGTTTTTCTTTCTGCAAAGGTAAAAACAATCTGTCACTTACCTGTTAGAGGAGTGTCTAAATTAGTGTCAAGTATCCCTGTGGGACTCGGTGGTCTCTCAGTGGTCCCCGGGAGAAAACAGGGACAGGATTTAAAAATAAAGACAAGAGACAATAGCTGGGGTCAGGTGGAGTTACCTCTTACCTGATAGGCAAGAGGACTGACTCCAACAGTAGGGACATTTATTTTATACTTTTGCAAAGTTAGGATCATGGGGGGGGGTAATGTTGCCTAGCGACTAATGACAATAATTATCCAGGCAGGATGATTTTTTTCAATACTGAGGTAGCTTGACTGCATGAAGCACTCTGGCTCTGTCCCGCCCTCACATATATGACCAATATCCAGCACCTGTGGCTCCCTATGTATATACCCCTATTCCCTTTTCATGTAACACTGAGAAAAAAAGTCCCTCCCATGTCTAGGGGGAATAATTTAAGAAAAAATGATGTAAGGTATGACCGGCCTAGAGCATATTACTCCCTAAGGCTTCCCTGTCTTTGTTAATCAACAATAGTCCAATAGAAAATTATGTATATATGTATACACAGGAAAGTTAACAATTGTACTACTGACTTATATCACTTTATTGAAAGAACAGTTAATGATTAACTTAATCTTACATGTCTATATTTGTTTTCCTGAATAATCACTTTGAAGATATCAATAAGTAATACAACAACCATTGTTAATTCCCTGTCACCTTGTCTGTAATTTAGTATTGCTTGTACTATTCTTGTGCTGCTTTGTAAATGGATGTCTGTTTGTTCATATGTTTCCAGTCTTTTACTTTTAAAATAAAAAAAGTCCAAATGTAATAAGCTTAATTTTTGGTTTTTCTAGTTAGACTGTAAGAACAACAAGATCCTCCTCCTCTGCACAATAAATAACCAGATACAACAGCCTTTATTGTGTTAGGTACATTAGCTGAAGAAAATTACCAAGGAAAAGGCAGAAAACTATGAATGGACAATGAAGAGGGTAGTAGAGAACAATATAGTGTTACCTGTGAAAAACAAAGAGGACAAGAACACAATCATGCTCTCATCCAAAGCCTTCTTTCTTTATTTTTTGCTACAAGGCAAACATCTCTATGTGTAGTAATTTCTTCACAAATGCAATACAGAGAAGGGAAGGTTGTATTCCGAAAACAGAGATTCTCTGTTGTGGGCTCCAGGCATCCCCCAAAACACGGCTCCAGATTTACAGTAACTGCTCAGCAGATCTGTAAGCACATCTAATATTGAGTGCAGTGTAACTGGTGTCACCTACTTCTTCCAATTAAATTCCATTTGTGTTTTCTAAATCAAGTTGCTAAACGGAGAACAAGGAACACATTTTTGTTGGAATAATTTCACTTCACAAACATTTGATTGCTTTCTATATACTATGCTCTAGTTCTTACATTTTAAATTCTTAATTATTTCATGAAGTATATATTACCAATACAGCACATGAGAAAAATCTGCAACTTGCAGAAGTTAACCATCTTGCTCAGGTTACAGAGTTGATAATTTTAGCAATAAAATCTGTACTAGTGATTGTTTAATTCCCCAGTTTTCACTGTTTCTACACATTTTCTCTACTTTAGACTAAATTGAGCACCAAAGACTAGGATAAACTGATGGTGAAAGACATTTCTATTCACTGATCAGTTGTCTCTCAGGCTGACAAACCTGAAATTCACAGCAAGGCAATGAAGTTGAGAGTCATAAAGTCACAGAACACACAAATGAAAATGTTCCCTGGAAAACTGAATGTTTTATGGTGTGAATTTCAAGACAGGTCTGCAGAAATATCTTAGGTAATAATTATTTGTAAAAAGTAATGAAATCATGACATCCTGTGAGGTAATCTAAGCAACACTTTAAGAATAGAAACAAATTATGAGATGTAGGATTATACCATTATTTTTTTGAAAAGAATAGAAGTGACATTAACAGGAGGGAGGAATTGGAGGTCCTAGTGCCCTTCCATGCACACAAACATGAGTTTAACAGCCATATACACAATAAAACACTTTTATTGAGTACTGCAGTGTACATTAAGAAGCTTCAACTTCCCAGAAGACTTTTTAGTTGCCAACTGGTGCACCGAAATGAGTTGGAAAGTCATTTTATCTTTTCCTTGACCATCTGCTCCATATGAGCACTGCTCAGAGACAGAAATAACTCTCAAGCAGTGATTTCTGCATTGGGGAAAGAGGAGGGTGAAGGGGTACTCACCACTCCCAGCCTTTGGGAGAACTTCCCAAGAGAATGGCTCCTCTCTCCCTTACAGGAAGTGTTGAAAGCTCAAGTACAGTCAGAACACTTATAGACTGCTAAAATTGAAGAGGAGGATCAGCTGGCCCTCAGCAGCCTACAAGACAACAGTCTACTCATCCCACAGTCGGTGCACAAATCCAACAGCCTGCATGGCCTCCAACATGCAGGTGGTTCCCAGGACCTGACAAAATTACGGCTGCCCACATTGATGGCAGTGTTTTAGGATGGACTACAACTCTCTGAACCTTCGTAGTAGCTTGTGTGGCAAACAAGGATTGTGCAGCTCAGCACAAAGTCACAGCACACTACGTCCTGTGTAAATCACAGCTGCAGCACTGACTTTAGCCTCCTCACATCACAGTTGACTTAGAAATTCCAGTACTATGAATGCCTCACTTGACATACATAAATATGTTTCCAATGACTTTATTAAATTGGCCTTTGATTGCCTCACCTGATCATTAAGTAACAAGCCCCTCAAGGCAGAGAACTGGTAACCCAGATCCCAACAGCAGGTCATATGATGCAAGTAGATGCTCTTCATACATTTGTTTCTTGGATAAATAAGTGCAAGAAAAAATTAAATCTTTTCTCATTAATTTTTGGGTAGACTGCTTTTAATACCTGACACTGGGAAGAATAAGAGATGGAACCAAGGAGCAACATGATTCACTTTGTCCTCTTGGGCCTCACACAGAATCCAATGGAGTGGAAAGTACTTTTTGTTGTGTTCTTGGTCTTCGACATTTTGACCATGGTGGGAAATCTGCTGACTGTCACAACTGTAACTATCAGTGAGACCTTGGACTTGCCAATGTACTTTTTTCTCGCTAACTTATCATTTATGGATGTTGTTTATTCATCAGTCATTTCCCCTAAGTTGATTTCAGACTTATTCTTTGGGGAAACTATCCTATCCTTCAAGTTTTGTATGATTCAGCTCTTCACAGGACACCTCTTTGGTGGATCGGAGGTCTTTCTCCTGATGGCGATGGCCTATGACCGCTATGTGACCATCTGTAAGCCTTTGCATTATTTGCTTATCATGAGGCAGAGGGTGTGTGTTGTGTTGCTGGTAGTGTCCTGGGTTGGAGGATTTACACACTCAGTAATTCAACTCAGCACTGTCTGTGGGCTCCCGTTCTGTGGCCCTAATGTCATTGATCATTTTATATGTGACATGTACCCCTTACTGAAACTCTTGTGCACTGACACCTATGTCATTGGCCTCTTAGTGGCGGCCAATGGAGGACTGACCTGCTCAACTGTTTGTGCTCTTGCTTATCTTGTATGCTGTCCTCTGGCGCTCTCTGAAGAGCCTTAGTCGGGAAGGGAGGCAGAGAGCTCTCTCGACCTGTGGCTCCCACATCACTGTGGTCATCTTCTTCTTTGTTCCCTGTATTTTCATGTATGCAAGACCAGCCAGGACTTTCCCCATAGACAAATCGCTGAGTGTGTTTTACACAGTCATAACCCCCATGCTGAACCCCCTAATCTACACTCTGAGGAACTCAGAGATGACAAATGCTATGAAAAAACTCTCAAGATGAAACATCAGATCAAATAAGTGATCTTCTCTACAAGGAGCTTCATCTGACTGTAACACTGCATCCTCAGGATCAAAAGCCTGCAGAAATCTCAGGCTCACTTCTCTTCCTTCCAAAGCTTTCCTGATAAATGTAATCAAAGAATGTGGTGTATGCTTGTGCCATTAATTTATTTCTCTGCTGTAGTAAAAGCTCTACAATCTCTTGTTTCTCAGCAGTTGTAAAGCACATATAGTATGGAGTCTTCTTTATGGCTGAATAACAATCCATTCTGGATAGTTATCACCTTCTCTATCCCTTCATTTACTGACAGGCAGCTAGACTGTTTCCACAACTTTGTGAATATTAATGCTAAACACATGTACATGCATAGATATTATTTTCAGATTATACCAAAGAGTGGTTTAGCTGGATCAAATAGCAACCCTACATTTCATTTCTTGAGGAAGCTCCATAGAATTTCTACAGTGGTTGTACCACCTTGCATTCCCAGCAGCGACGAAAGAGGGTTCCTATTTTCCTTGCATCCTCAGGAGCACTCTTTCTCTTTCATTTTCTTGATTGTGAACATTCTGACTGGGTGGAGGATGAATCTCATTGTGGTTTTGATTTGCATTTCCCTAAAAGCTAAACATTCTGAACATATTCTCAAATATTTGCTTTCATTTGGAATTTTCATTTGAGGAGTGTCTGTTGAATTCATTTGGTACATTTTATTGGTGGGATGCTCATATGAACATTCATTTTTTAATTTCTTTATATATTTTTTATATGAATTGTGTCTGAAAAGGAGCTAGTGAAGATTTTTTGCCATTCTGCACCTGGGTTCTGACTCTGTTAATGTTTATTGTGGAGATGACATCCCATTTATGGATTTTTAGTACTAATTCTTGTGCCTTGGAGTCCTGTTCAGGAAATTTTTTCCTGTGCCTATGATTTCAAGAATATACTGTGGCATCTTCCAGCAGTTTCACACTGCCTATGTATCTTAGTCTTTAATCTATTTGGTTTTTATTTTAGAACTGGATAAGAAATATGGATCTATTTTCATTCTTTTGCATGTGAATATCCAGTTTTCCAAGCACCATCTTTTGAAAAATACTGTCTTTTCTCCAGCATACATTTTTGACCCATTGGTCAATGGTCACATATGGCTGTAGGTGGGTGGGATTGTTTCTATGTCTTCTGTTCTATTTTCTCTACCTACATTTCTGTTTTTCTGTCAGTATCATGTTTTTATATCTATGGGTTTTCTTGTGTAGATAGTTACCTTTTTGCAGTTATTTAGATCTTTTTTATTTTATTTATTTTTGTTATTGTTTTGCTTCTTGTCTTTTAGTTTTGAAGTTTCCACACTCAGAAATCTACATTCAGCTAAGTCTGGTCTACTATTTACATCCATCCAAGACATTATTTTTATTACAGTGTTTTAATATCTACAATTTCTTTGTGATTCTTCTTGTGATTTGCAGCTTTCTACTGTTTCAAATCTGTTCTTGAATACTGCGTACTTAAATGTTAGAAGCTTGCTAGGGGCCATGTGGCATGCATTTATAATTCATATTTTAAAATCTTGACTTCTAATTTGTAGTCATTTGGAGGTAGAAGTTTAAGGAGATAATTTGTTAACAAAGTTGAATTCCTCATGTGCAGAATTAGTGCCCTAATAAGAAGAGACCCTAGAAAATTGGGATGTAGAAGTTTTGGAGACAGGAAGGAGCTCTGGTAAGTGGAGAGAAATAAAAATAAACCAGGTACAATATGTACATGTTTCAGTTCCCAAAGTGAATGTATGTATCATATACTGCAAACATTTACCAACCTTCATAATGAAGTTCCTATTCTGGAGAACTCTGAGGAATAAATGTGTTTTCTTTAGCAGTTTCATCAGTTATTATTTTATGTAATAACATGAACTCTAACAATTCCTGGGCATATTAATCATGTTAGTTTCAGTTCCTGGTCTGATAATTCCAGTATCCCTGCCGATGTCTATTCCTAATATCTTGTTTTAAGCTGTACTTTTCGCATTACATTTTACTTTAAAAGTTTCTGTTGAAATGAACAGATAATAATTTTTTATGTTCTGATCGATTGTGCATGCTGGTGTCTGGTGGTCTGAGCAACTGATTTGAAGGTAATGATATGCAATGGAATTACAATGCTGAACTCCTACCATCTTGTCTAGTGATCTACTGTGTTATAGAAGAATTATTTTCTTAGTCTCTATAATGGTTTGAGTAATCTTTCATTCTTACATCGGGTAATCTGAGCAATGTAGCTGAGGATAGCAATATGTAATGTAACAACCACTGTTGATTCATATTATTTTGTCTTGAGACAATGTATCACTTTGAATGTTTTTGCTTTGATTTGTCTATGTTCGTGATACTGGTATGCTGCTACTATTCTATTTCTTTCTTTGTTTGTTTCTCACTTGTTACTGTCTTTAAAATAAAAAAAAATACCTCAGAGCCGGCCGAGCAGGCTCCCCAGCCCCCCGCACCTTGCGCCCAGACAGCGAGTTCTCCGGGAGCGGCAGTGCTCCTGGGTCCGAGAGTGGGCCGGACTCATACCACCGCGATTCCCAGCCGAAAAGCGCGCACAGAGCCAGGTAGGCCCCACCCAATCCCGGAGAGGACACGAGAACAAGGACCCTGCGGACATTACAGACTGAGTCGCTGTGGCGGCAGAGAGGAGATCCGGACTGAGAGGCTCAGGGACTTCTCCAGCTGGGGGCTGGGCGAGCAGGCTCTCTGAGTCAGGCAAGCAGACTCACTAAGCCCCACGCACCCTGCGCCAAGAGAGCAAGTACTCCAGGTGCTGCAGGGCCAGTGGATTCGATTCTGTGCTTTTCCTTCGCCCAGACCCTCCAGCGAGGCGAAGGCTGGGGAAGTCTGTGACTGCTACCCATCTGGGCTGAATCTGGTTCCTGTATGAGTCCTGAACTGAGTGGACACATAGATTTACGTGATTCACAAACTGTAGACCCTGCAGTTTGTGTCCGAATCATGCCTGTACCCTAAACCGCCTGGAGACATAGGTGCACTGCAGCGGGATTGTCGCACCAGTGCAACCTGAGTCAGGTCGTGCACGTG
>NW_004955511.1:304751-333709 GCF_000276665.1 Chinchilla lanigera | reverse complement strand
GCTGAAAGAAACTGTCAGTGAGGCATTGGTTGATTAGCTTTGTATGTCTATATGTGTTTTCATGAGAAACTACATTGAAGATATCAATATGTAATACAATAAGCATTGTTAATTCCCTATCCACTCTGTTTGTAGCTCTGTAATGTCTGTACTGATCCTATGCTATTTTGTAAAATGTTGTTGGTCTGTTAGTACTTTCCTCCTTTAATTTCTAAAATAAAAAAATAAAAAAATGAAAATTTTAAAATTTTTAAAAATTTACAAAAGGTTTTTTCTCATTAGATAGACATGGTATATTGAGATAAGCGAATGCTTATAAATAGACCTCAGTGTTTTAGGAATCCTGTTGCTGCGGGCTGTGATTCACAGTGCTTCATAATCCACTGTCCCTCATGGGGGACAGGACAGTGGGAGGGAGCTGGAGGTGAATATTCTCCTTTTGGGGAAATAGGCTTTCATCACATACACCAGGTTCCACGGGTTAACCGGTTGTTCCCATGGACACACCTTGCTAAGAACATAGGCTCTATATGAGCCTATGTTCATATGTTATATTTCAATGTTACATTATGTTATATTTCAAAATGCTTCCTTACACACTCCCTCTGCCAGAGCACAGAGGATTTTTCTCAAGTATTTGCCTGAGAACCTCATAGATCCCCACAAGGTAAAACTCAAAAATGCTGGGGCCTTCCAATGACCAGAGGCCTAGGAAGTCTATCCTACATTTTGGCCTGTGGGCTTATTTCTATTATGAGTTCAGGGAGAATTACTGATTTACAAGGTTACTTTTATCTTTAGCATTGTTAGGAGAGAGTGGTGACTTCCAGCATGCTGCTTGTTGAGCTGGAAACCAGAAAATACTTGGCTTTAAGACTTTGCCTGCCTTTCTTGTTTTTTATGGTAGACTTTAAGGCTTATAAAATGCTATTGTCATATAATATGTAATAAGTATAAGTTAAACGCATTATACTTTACATATTTTGTAGGAATAATTGTTGCATTTTTGCACTGAAAAACACTAGATCAACTTTTATATGTGAAATAAGCATCTTAAAATATATCAGAGCATTTGCACTGTTCCTGTGCATTGTGCTTTTATCACTATATATTTTTCTGCTATAAGAGCTTCAAAACTTAAAAGGCACTCGTTAATTTTGGCTTTAGTTACTCAATTGTGTATGAGGAATTCAGGCAGGAAACTTATTTAGTCATGTATTACAATGCTCTACATTTTCATCCTACAGTTCTGGATTTTCACCAGGGATGTTTTCTATTATTTTAGTTATTTTTGGTAGATTATATTCACCTAAGACAGGTTTCTGTATAGACATTATTTCTCCTTTCTCTCATTAAACATTTGTTGTTGTTGTTGTTGTGGTTGTTGTTTTGAGACAGTTTCACTCTGCAGTTCAGGCTGGCCTTGACCTCACTTTGTTGGAGCCCAGGCTGGCCTCGAGCTTGCAGCTATCCTCCTGCCTCAACCTGCAGAGTGCCAGGATTACAGGCATGCGCCACCATGCCCAGGTATGGTTTGGTTTTGTAAAGAACCTCCGTGGCTTCTGACAGAAGCCTATCATTTCTATCCCTGGTCTCTATGCACACTATCAATTTTGCCTCTTCCTAATTTTAAGATTATTTTATTTTATTTAGCTTTTTGATTGTAAAACATGTGCTTGTATATGACTTATTTTTATTTTTCTTCATGGGAGTCACTAATGTTTATAATTAAATATGGAAATATTTTAAATATTCCTCAAAATGTATTTACTGCGTACTTTCTCCCTTTTCTTCCCCAAAACGCTACTTTTATACAGCTTAGATCATGGGACACAGACCTGTATATCACTTATTGTGTCTCAGTTTATTTTTTAAAAATGTTTCAACCTCTGTAATTGAAAGACATTTTATCTCTGTGTATGCTCTACTGATCAGTCTTCAAATTAACTGAACTTTTCTCCTGAATTGCTAGTCCTATTGAATATATCAACAAACACTTTATTACTTCAGATTTGTTCCATGTAATGTATGCATTTAATGTTATCAACTCACTTGTCATTTCTCCTTTGGGGGTACTGAATGAGTTTTCATATTTTCATTTTCTTATACTACCATTTATTCTTTCTAAATTTAAGCTAAAAATCTTCCTCTGATTTTTTTTTCATGCAGTTCTGGGGCCTTCTTTGTTTAAATCTATTGATATATTAAAATTCCCTAACATTCGTCACTTTCATGTGCAGCTTCTCATATTCAGCTTACATATGCAAATAAATGTAATTGCATATAATATTACTTATGAGTCATCCATGTTACAGTACTGATAACTCCACGCAATGAAACTGAAATAATTGAGAAGACTTGATGACTTCTTACATAAGAAAAAAATAAAATTAGTAGAATAAAGAATATTTAAGAAAAAGAATGCCATTATTAGCAAATACTCAACAAAGTACCCCTAAGATCAGAGAATTCCTTCAGAAGAATGGATATTTTTCTCTCTTTTCTGTCACTGTTCTAGAAAGATCCAATTAAGCATTTGATAAGAATTCAAACTACACATAACAAAATATTAGCTGTTTTACACACTGTTTCATGATACCCTGCAGCTAGTATAAATATTTAAATCTGAAGCAATCTGCTGAGTCACAAAGAACTGCTAAGGTACAGTAAATGGTCAGATATAAGGGATTGACCTGTATAAAAGAAAACTATTAGGCAGAGAAAATAATTGGAGTCTGCATGTACATACATATACATGAGCTCATAGAAGGATGTGCAGATGAAGAGAACACCAGGCACCAACATGAATAAAAAGGGAAAATGCAGGTAAAAATTCATGCTGGACCAGAGACACATAAGAAAGCTGGAGACCAAGAGTGAACCACAGTCCAGTCAGCAGCACTCACAGATCCAACTTTATCTCATGCTAGCTCTGCTCATGCATAAAATCAATACAAATGAACAAGTATATGTGTTTACAAGGTCCCTTTCTAAAATCAGCAACTCATAACCCCAGGGAGTATTGTATCAAATCTAATAAAAGAACAGGACTTTCTGAATTGACTTCTCTCAGGTAAATCCCAACTCTAAAAATAGGTATGAATTTTGAATTCACTTCATGTCATATGAGATTCGCTTCCTGTTCCAGAGCTTGTTCATGGTGTTTTTCACTTCTGCATTCCTCAGTGTGTAAATCAGAGGGTTGAGCAAAGGTGTCCCAACAGTGTAAAATACAGCTACCATCTTGTCCACGGGGAAGGTGGTGGCGGGGCACGTGTAAATAAATATACAAGGTACAAACAACAGGACGACCACAGTGATGTGGGAGACGCAGGTGGAGAGGGCTTTTCTCCTCCCTTCAGCACTGTGGTTTCTGAGCGAGTGCAGGATCACGACATAGGAGACCATCAGCAGGACAAAGCTCACTAAGCAAATGGCCCCACTGTTGGACACCAGGAGTAGGTTGACCATGTAGATATCTGCACAGGCAAGATTCAACAAGGGCTGCAAGTCACAGAAACAGTGATCAGTTTTATTGGGGCCACAGTAAGGCAGACTCAAGGCCAGAAAAATCTGAGCAGAAGAATGCACACAGGACCCCACCCAGGGCACAGCCACCAACACTTCGCAGACCCTGCAGTTCATGATGGTGGTGTAGTGCAGGGGCTTACAGATGGCCACGTAGCAGTCCACAGCCATGAGGATCAGGATGAAGATCTCCAGGCAGCCAAAGAAATGGAATGTGAAGACTTGGATTAGGCACTCACTGAAAGTAGTAGTGGCTTGCTCCACAAGTCTATCCATGACTGTTCTAGGGGCTATGGAAGTAGAGAAGCAGGTGTCAGACAAGGATAAATAGAAAAGGAAGAAGTACATTGGACTCTGAAGAGCCCGACTGGTCCTGATGGTAGTAATAATCAGCAAGTTACCCCACAATGTCCCCAGATAGAAAAGCAGAAAAATGATGAAAACTATTTTCTTCCAGACAGGATCTTGTGTCAGCCCAAGCAGAATGAACTCAGTCATGTTACAGTTCAGATGCATGGCTTCATGAACAGGGAGAAGGCACACATGGGAGAAGGCTTATCTGCAAAAGATAATGGATTTCACCTACGTTGTGCTGGGAGAAACCATGGTACATTGTAAGCAAATTAATTTATGGTGTACTTTGAGATTATGCAATATTTAAACAACAACAGTGTTTCACTAGGTGCATTCTGTCTATGGTTTCTTAGTAAATAACTCCTACACTTTACTATGCACTTTTAAATGAATGTTCAATAGGGAATTATTAATCTCAGGGTTATGAATGTAATAGATTTCTATGGAGTGCTGTAAATACAACCATTGTTTTTAGCTGTGACATGGTTCTGATTAATTTGCCCTTTTAATCAATGCAAAATGAATAGATTTGATTCCCTGCTATTATTGCTTTTAGTTTTTATTTAAAAAAATTCTTAGTGCAATTCCTTTTGTGGTGTATCACTTATCATTTAAGATGTATTTGATTGCCTTTGCACATCCATGATAGAAATGCAGAGACCCATACCACACTCAGTGTCACAAAACACTCACCCGTGGTATAAATCATATGTCTAAACTTATAGAAATGTTTATCTTTACAGTTACATAATATGCTCAACTTTTTTGAAACTGTTCATCATATGTGTCCGTTTGAGAAAGGGAACTTGCGGCACTTGTTATACACTTTAAATAATCTTATGAATCCTCCAAGCATATTTCTAATATGTCATATTTGATGTATTGCAAGAAACATAAATGGAATGTTCTTTGATAGTTTGTAATTTGTCAGTTATCTTCCTCTCTATTTTCCCTTCTACATTTTCTGGAGTGCAACCCTTAGAATTCTGAGCAATTCTGTTGATCAGTGGAGGTTAGTGATTTGTTTTTCATTTAAGCATTTTAGATCTCCAGACAACTAGTGAGAGACAAGTTTATGATAGGAATCCCCAAAACCCCACATCTTGGAACACAACAGGGAAACAGAATTTAGAGGGACATGTGTTTAATGTTATCCAACATATAGGCTCATATATCACAATGTTTCTTTTATATGTGAAACCCAAAATACAAACAAAAGCAAAGTAAAGGATACCTAATAGGGAATGGAAACATCAATATTTCCAATAGGGACTGGGACCAAGAGGTGGAGGGAGCGGAGGGGGAAGGGAAGAAAATAAGAACTAAGATGTGTGATGCACAGGAGCCAACTCCTCACTAGAAAAGTGACCACTGTACTGCAAACGTATATGAATAAAATAAAAAGTTAAAAGAATCATTCTGTTGTTAAAAATAGAAAAGAGAAAATGTGAATGCTGGTCAACAACTGACTTAGTGCTTTCATTCCTGTCAAAGTCAATGATTATTCAACTTTGAAATTTCACATATTTGGACACAGATGCTTTTTTCAAATTGAAAAAGAAATATTTTCATGAGAGAACGTGCAAGAAGAAAACCATTTGTCAGAACTTCCTACTTCAGATTGTATTTGAAGGAACATTTTTTGCAAATAGAGAAATAAACTTAATTGTTACACATTTAAATATAATATAGAGGGCGCAACCTACTGTACTCCTCCAATATTGCATTCATAACACTGCAATAAACTGTTTTTAAAGTTATGAGTTGACAAAAACACATTCACTTGGCAGACTAATTTGACATAAAGTTCACTTACAAATAGTTTCCTTTTCTTTGGTAAATTTTAATCACAACAGACTTGACTAGACCTTCCTCCAAATCAAAATTATTCTTGTAAAACTACTCATTTGTGTATTTATTTTTTTGGAGGGGGGTTTCCAGTACCTGGAATTGAACTCATGACCTTGCTCTTTCCAGGCAGTCACTGTGCCACTGAGCTAAATCCCCAGCCCCTACTCTTGTTTATTATGTATCCTCCAAATTAAAAAATATATATGTAATCTTTGTGTTGTGTGATGTTGGGCAAGAATCACTAACTACAAAGAACCAGAGGCTTGACATATTAATCATTACAATCATTTTTCCTTTATTCACTAAAAAGACTGATTGATCATAAACTATGAGCACTTAAAAAGTAAGTAGGCATTAGACATAAGATGGTATGAAAGTCGGTTGCTGTAGTCTTCCATGACATTGGCCACCTCTATAACTGTTTTCAGTAGTTATATTGATGAGACAGACACAGAAAGGGTTGAGAGAGAGAGAATCATCAATCCTATCAATCCTACTACCCTGTCCATTTCTGGAGCAAGCTTATTTCTTTTTTGAATATATACATTAGATAAATTACAAATAATATATATAATTCATATGAGAATTATTGCATATCCTTTTGAAATATGTAATCAATAGTTTCAAAATGATATTAAATCTTAAAAGCATTTGTAGATATAAAACCTATTTCTACCTTGTTATGTTCTAAATAAACTATGTTTTTAATCATGTTTTATTAATATCTTTAAGATTCTTTGCCTGTGTCACCAAATACTTTTAATGTTTCATTTTTCTCAAAACACGGTGCATTTCATAATCTACAATACACAGGCTATATCTGGAGAAGGAGTAAAACATATCAAGAATAAAATGAGAACATGATTCTCAAATTAATTCTCCATATGTAGAATACAGAGAATGCACTTCTCAAACAAACATTTATTGAGTTCTATTATAATCAGATCCAATGTACAATGAAAGCATACCAAGAATCAGTAAATTTCATGATGAGATTAAACAGAAATACTGTAGACTCTAATGACAATGATGCACAGATATAGAGTATCCAAATTTATGTCCCTTTTACCTTCCTTCCCGTAAGATTTTTCCAGTTCCAGCTACCTCAGTCATCTGATTCCATCAGGTCAGAACTTCGAGATGTGAAAGCCTGAAGTGGATTCCAGAATTGTGTTGTAATGAAGAAACCCCTCACCCTTCCACTCTACTAGATTTCCTTATAGCTCTTCAACTAATACTCAATATTGGTGGTTATCCTACAATAGTAGGCCCTTGAATTAGCTTCCTTAAAACAAGTGTGTTGAAGAATCCCTGTTCTTGTGATATTGTTATCTAAATTCTGTCCCAATGCCTTATACAATCTGGATGCCTAGTAAATGCTTTTAGATCAGATATCCTCTACTCTTTTTGAACTGTAGTTGCATGTATCTCTTTGTTGCAATACTATTCTCATTTTAAAACACATTCACATCATTAATTCACTAGGGCTTTCTAGCCTATGTGATAGAAACATGAATATGTGCCTAATTTACAAAGCCCAAAGCAAACCAAGGTAAAACAAAACAAAAACCTCAGTTTAGTTTAAAACTTCACAGTAAGTTAGTTCCAGAACCTGAAGTAGAAGATCTTGTACTTTGAATAGTACCACAATAGTAGTTTATGATACTGGGGGTTTAAGTACCCCAAAAAATGATAATGGCTTTACATATTTTCTTGATATTTATGCTTTTATGTGTCTATGTATGTCTAATTCTATGTCCGCTTTCCTTTTCAGAGGCATGTTAAAACCTTCATTCAGGAATCTGACATTAAAACAGGTCGGCATGGTCTTAAGATGAAACAGCACTAGAAATATAGCACATTGTCTACGGATGGGCGTACTCAACATTTTGACCAGTAGTAGCCAATTTTATAGATTTTTGTTTTTGTTTTTTTTTGTTTTTCTCCGGTACCGGGAACTGAACTCACGACCTTGCACTTGCCAGGCAGGCGCTTTTGCCACTGAGCTAAATCCCCAGCCCCAGTAGCCAATTTTAAAACGACAAAATTTGTTGAAACAATAACCGGGAGATGTGTCAGATGGGGTAAGAGACAACTGCCAGAGGCAGAGTGTGGACGGTAGGTGCAGGTGGAGCACAGTGTCGGGTGGCCCCTTCTTGGCTTCCTTGTTTCATTGCCGAGGACACGTGAGAAGATTTGCTGCTCCTCGAGGTCGCCCCGATACCGTCCAACCCTCCTGATTCAGATTCTTAGAAACTCTCTGCGCTCACTTCGTGTCTGCGTACAACGCAGCCATTGCTGTCAGGAGGTTACCATGCTGTTGGGTGCTGGTATCTTTCCACACCCCATATCAGTGAATGGTGTAATCTACAGTCCTTCGGCTCTTTACTTTGTAGAACTCAATTCCATGATTTCTGCCCTTCGTTCAACAAATGTCCTTGACGTAAGCTCTAGAGCTCACTGAACAATTTGAGACCTTTGTCTGTGCTTTGTATATCTAACTATTCCAAATATGATAAATTAATTTTGAAATAGTGCCCTCTAAAGTATATAATACTGAGTCAGGGGCTGGGGATTTAGCTCAGTGGCACAGCGCCTGCCTCGCAAGTGCAAGGTTATGAGTTCGATTCCCAGTACCAGAAAACAAAACAACAAGAACAAAAAAAAACTAAAAAGACTGAGTCAGAACAGTGTGAAAAGTAGTGGTAGTCAAGGTAACATACGGGCAAAGTTTGGACAAGCGGAAAGAGAAGCAATTTATCCAAAGTATTTTCGTGAATGCTTTCCTACACATATGCCGTGACATGGCACACTCATTATATAGTGTCTGTGCTATGAAACAGTGTCATGGTTATTCTGAACAAGGATACACATTTTCGAAATTCACCTCACAAGTGTGCCCATGGCAAATTTCTTTCTTAAGATACCATTTACACAACCAGCAAGTAGTAATGCCTTGCTGTGAAACATCATTTTCTATTGAAGAAAAAAATAGAAAAATGGAACTAAGAAATCCTCATTCTGAAAAAAAATTGTAAAATCGTGAGCTTCAACAAGCTTTCCTCTGGTTTTCAGTAAGGCATAATTTCTAATTATCTGCTACCCAAAACACCTACTGTGGAATTACCCTGCATAGCTACTAAATAGACTTTTCTGCACTCTGCAACCTAAAGAAATTGTAATCACTCTTACGGGATTAAAGCATCCCTCTTTCCAGATATAGACATGATGGCTTTCATAAGCCTGGTGCTTGTCATACAGCGTTCACATTAGAAAGATTTTTTTTTTCTCTCAACATTTCTTTTTACTCATTTCCTTCCTACATTAAGAGTAAACTCAAAAAAAAAAAAAAAAACTCACTCTGGATTGTCATTTCATTTTTCCTGTTCCCTTTTCACAGTATGGGAGAATAGTATAAGTTTGAGTACTATGAATTTAAATTAGAAAGTTATACTCGCTAATTCTGTAATGATGGCTCTCTGTCTGAAAAGAAGGAAATAATCTGCCACTTACCTGTGAGAAGGCTCTGACTTAGTAGTGTGAAGTGTTCCCATCCTTTTTGAATAGCAGCCTTTTCCTATTAAACTGAAACAAATGTCCCACCCTATGTTCTAGGGGGAGTAAGACATAATGATGTATCTCCATCCTAGAGCGCATTATTCTCCAAGGCTTCCCTTCAGCTGTTAGTCAACTGTAGTCCAAACTGTAATAAACATAACTGAGTTGTTATGTACACTTTAAAAATAGCTAACTATTCCTCAACATAGTTAACAGATACAAACAACCTGTTATACTAGGTGCACTAGGCTGACCAAAATTACCAGGGAAAGGGGGGAAATTGTAAACAGATAATTAAAAGGGTAGTAGAGGACAGGTGTAAGAAAAGAACAGTGTCTTGTGCGAAAAAGAAAGAGGGATATCAGGGTGAAACTCTGCTCTCATCCAATCTCCTGCTTTGTCCTCTTGTTCTAAAAGACAAAGAGTTCTATGTCTTGTAGGTGGTTTGCAGTTGGGATGCAGGGAAGACAGTGCTTTTTTCTGAAATCAGAGGTTCTACATTGTGGGCTCCAAGCATTCCTCACTACATGACAGCTTTATAGCAAGTAATCAGAGTGCTAGTACACTAAATATCAACCTGACCAGTGGTTCAAGAGTCTTTGGGAATGGCTTGTGGGAAGAGTTTTGGAAAGGTTCAGAGATGTAGCCTGAGAATATCTTAGGCTGGAATATCTTAGGCTGTTCTCTATGGGATATTATGGTCAGAACTCAATAGGCCAGAATACTGATAGAAATCCTGCCAAGAAAGACAAGTTTCAGGGGGTTTCTGCAGGGAAGAAGGACTGCACTGGTTATTGGACTGCAGATGATGTGTGTTATGGTTTGGCAGGAAGTTTGTCTGCATTTTCCTCATGTCCACAGACATCATATTACATTGACACAAACATGCCAATGTTTAAGGCATCACAATTCACAGTAGCTAAATTTTGGAAGAAGCCACATGTCCGTCAACAGATGGATAGAAAGTAAAATGTTATATCTTTACATAGTGGGATACTATTCAGCTATGAAGAATGACAAATTGGAGATATTTGTAAGAAAATGAAAATATAACATAAAGTGAAATAAATCATAAGTCTCATTTGAGTAGTCCAAACTGCAAGTAAAAAGCAAGTGGGCAATCAATAGGGGAAAACAGAAGGACAAATTTTGTGCAGATGGGAAGGGAACCAATAGAGTAAGAGCAGAAAGAAAGAGAAAGGGGAAGAGAAACTAAATTATGAGAGATAGGTCATGTACATGTATCACTACCACAATGAATGTAATCATTTTGTGTCACAAACATGAACCAACAAAGTAAAAATATTAAATGGGGGAAGGGCATGTAGAGACAGGGAGAGATGGTGCAGGCAGGGGAAAAGGAGTAAAAACAATCAAGATATATTAAGCATCTGTATATACTTCCTCAGATGAATGTAAGCACTAATAATACAGACAGATATAGATAGATAGATGATAGATAGATAGATAATCCTGACATTTGTGAACAACATGTGAATCATTGTATTTCATTTCCAATTATTTATGTTTTATTATAGTTTCTTATGTAATTGCATATGTAGGACTTTTTGTATGATGCTAAAGTAAGTGGTGGGAAGGAATATTCTTGCCTTATTCTTCATCCCACTAGGAAAGCCTCTGTGTTCACACCATTAAGTATGGTCTTATCTACAAGTTTTTGTAGATATACAACATAAGATTAAGGAAGTGCTCTTGTATTCCCCATCTACTGAGGGTTTTTTTATTATGAATGGGTGCTGAATTTTGTCAAATAGAAGTCCTTTATCTACTGAAATAATCATGTGATTTATTCTATTTTATTATGTGGCTGTGACAGATTTAATTTATTGGTTTTCCAATGTTGAACCAGCCTTGCATTCCTGCAATGAATGTATTATAGTGTATAATTCTTTTTAAGTGAGGTTGAATTTACTTGCTATGATTTTGACAGGCGTTTCTGAATAAGTGTTCTTGGGGGAATTTGGTCTGTGGCATTCTTTTTCACAATATGTGTGTGTTTATTTGTAGTGTAGAAGTGATAACCTCACAGAACAAGGCAAGAGTTATTACTTTTATTTCTATTACCTGAAAAAGATTGTAGAAAATTGGTTTAATTTCTTCTGCAAATGTTTGGTAGCATTCAACCATGAACATATCTGGTCCTGATGATTTGTGTTTAAATGGTTATTAACTATTCATTCAATTTCTCACAGAATCATAGCTATATTCCCATTTTCTGGTTTTTTTTCTCACTCAAGCACTGGCAGATAACATGTTTCAAAAAATTGGTATGGCTCATTTACTCTATCAAATTTGTGGAGGTATATTAGTTTATAGTATCATTTTCTTATCTTTCCAGTAGGTATATAGCAGCATCCTCTGTTTCATTTTTAATATTGGTAATTTTTGTCCTTATGTTTTCTTAGTTTGCCTAACTTAGTTCCTTTCAATTTTATTGACCTTCTTAAGATTCACTGTTCATTTCATCAGTGTTCTCTATTCAATTCCTATTTTCAGTTTTATTAGATTCTGTTTTAATTTGTTTTATTTAATTTTTTTCTGATCACAATGATTTAATTGCTTTTTTCTATTTGCTAATGTAGAATATTGATCTTTTATTTTAGATCATTTCTTTCTGTAACACACATTACATGCCTAATAACTTCCCTGAGTTACAGTGAGTTTTATGTTCATCATATTCCTTATAAGTAATAACAGGTGTTAATAGAAATAATTAATTGTATATTATTTTAGTAAGACTTAAATATGAGTTTTTTATGAGTTTTTCACACAGTATACACTATGCTTGCCCTTTAAATACAGGTTTAATGAGAATTCAGAGTTTTTCTTTAAGTCAATCACATTTGAGATTAAGTGGTCACTCAAAAATTATCTTTTGGGTGGACATGATTTTACTTCATTTTCACATTTTGTGAGATGGACCTCATTGTATTGTTCAAGCTGCCCTTGAACATCTGGTCAAAAACAATCTTCTTTCTTCAGCCTCCAGAGTGCCTAGGTCTACAGGCACAGGCAACTGTTGCCTGATTATTTTCCCAATTTTACTTTTTTATTTTAAAGATAAAAGAAAGAAAACATATTAACGAACACACATACATTAACAAAATAACACAAAAACAATACAAGCAACACAGAATTTCAGGCGAGGTGATGGGAAATTAACAATGGTTGTTATATTACATATTGGTATCTTCAAACTGGTTACTCGGATAAACAAATATAGAGGTAAGATTAATCAAACACTTAAACATTAACTGTTCCTTTCAATACAGCAATAAAAGTCAGTAGTACAGCTATGTTAGCTCTCCTGTGTATACCTATATACATATAGTTACCCTTCTTTTCTCTTTTCTCTCATCCCAGTTGTTCTTTCCTTTGAAGCAGTTTCCTTCCATTTCACAATATCTATTGTACCTCCTAGATTTTATTCACTCTTTCAGGTTCTTACACTAATGAGACAAGATGGTGTTTACACATGCAGGTCTGATTTATTTCACTTATGAGTATGGTCTCTAGTTGTGTCCATTTACCTATAAAAGCCTTGAGTATATTTTTCTTTATAGCTGAGCATCTAATTTAACTACTTTTGAAATATTAAAAAAGTCAAATTTTTCTTCGCCTTTATAGCTTCTCATTACTTTATTTTCAAAGACTGGTTTATTTATATTTTGGCTTGTATCTTCCCTTTATACTTCATACCTTTAATTATTCATCTAAAATGTAAATCAATATAAAAACTGTACAGGTTTTTTTTGTGTGTATCTATTGTTGTTACAATGGACAAGATTAAGCACATTTACTGTGAACTCATCTCTATTGTGTCGTAACTGTCCTTGTGCCTGACATGTCAAGTTTGGGAGAGCGATGTAAACACTGGGCTTTATTATCTGTTAAGAAGCAAACAAAAAAAATGAGCACCAAATCACATTATGTTATTTTAGTACATTTGCTAAAAACTTCTCTTTGACAAGAGATGTGCTTATAATTGTTTATTCCAATTCAATAATCAGCATCAGGACTTAAGATGAAGTGGAGTCTTTTAACAGCTACTAAAACTGGGATTCACATTAATATGGTAAAACGGAAGGATTTTAGATGCTCATGATAGACCCTTAACTTCTATACCTCATGTACACATATTCACTTGCTCTACCATCTTTAGGCATAAGATTTGATGAGCAGTTCTAACTTGTAAATCTAAATAACCCCACTTATTAGGCACCAAGAGAATAAAAACTGTCTTCACACAGCAACATTGGGTTCTCCCTAAACTCACTAATAAAATCACAGAAGTGCCTTATTTCCAAATAATAACGTTAATTTCATTCATTTCATTAACATTGTCAACTTTAAATAAAGTGTATCATATTATTTTTATTTCAAAATATAGTTTTTTTTCCTTGCTACTGTTCAGTCTCAGTAAATATTCTGTATCTCTAGTATGGTTAAATATTTTAGCACAATTTTGCAACCTCTATTATTTTATTTTCCTACATCTTAGATTTTCTGTTAGAGCTGAAATACATGACATAAAGTAGGTGCATATTTCAAGATATTATAACATTACATCTGGGGAATCTCATAAATATTATGCCAGCCATCTCACTAGCCAAAGAAAATAAGAAAAAGTAAGGTTATGATTTCATACACAAGAAAAGCCTCTATTTTAAAACATGTAATTTTTGTTACCCAATCCACTGATAAAATAAAATGAACAGTCTCAACACACTGAGTTAGTCCCTTCATCCTAGGAATGTCCCAGAAGCAGCTCAATATTTCATTGGGAATGTGTTATAGAATGAATTGAATACAGAGAATTCATTTCATTTATGGTTGATCACAAGTTTCAAGACATGTGTTCATGTGGGTGTTCTCCTTTCTATTAAACCAGTATGTAGACAGAGTTTGACATGTGGTTCACAGGCAGTAATACCAGAATTGAGCTCTCAAAAAAAATTTTTAGGAAAGCCATGGTCTATGACTAGGAACTCAGATTTGTAGTTTATTAGATTATCAGTAAGAAAATCAAGTGGAATTAGAGTACAAAAGATTGGTGAGAACAAATAAGGGAAAAAAGAGAATTTGAAGAATAAAGATTATTGGTACCTAATTATTTAAGTTCATCCCTATCTATCACTGACACAAAGGACCATGCTTTTTGAAATTATTAGTGGAGATAGTACATAGACAGATATAGATATAGATGAGATAGATAGAGATGTAGACAGAGATAGATAGAGACAGAGAGATAAAGATGAGAGAGAGACAGTGGTTGAAAGTTTTTAAGGTATATCTAACAGTATCTTATATATAATAGTATCTGCAGTATTTGGACATGATCATATTACATATCTACACTTATTCTGTCAAATTGTAACTGAAGAATCAATCATACTGGGCCATTCATTCACCCTTTGATTTCTGCTGTAATTTTAATATGCCATAACTTTCTCATGGCACTTTCCACCTCTGCATTTCTCAGTGTGTAGATGATTGGGTTGAGAAATGGTGTTCCGATGGTATAGAATATGGCCACCATCTTGTCCATGGGGAAAGTGGTTGGGGGACGTGTATATATGAATATATAGGGCCCAAAGAACAAGACAACAACAATGACATGAGAAGTGCAAGTGGAGAGAGCCTTCTTTCTCCCTTCTGCACTGTGGTTCTGGAGTGCACACAGGATGACAAAGTATGAGATCATCAGGAAAACAAAACTGCCCAAGCAGATGGCCCCACTGTTCGACACCAACAGCAGGTTGGTCATGCGAGTGTCCATGCAGGCGAGTTTCAACAAGGGCTGCAAATCACAGCAATAATGATCAATAAGATTGGGTCCACAGAATGGCAATCTCAACGCCAAGACAATCTGAGCTGTGGAGTGTATAAAAGACCCCATCCAGGCAAGCACGATCGAGATGAGACACACTTGCTTGCTCATGATGGTTGGGTAACTCAAGGGCTTGCAGATGGCCACATAGCGATCAACGGCCATGAGGATGAGGACGAAGATCTCCGTGCAGCCAAATAAATGGAGTGCAAAGACTTGCGTCATGCACTCGTTGTAGGAGATGACTTTATTGGCAGAGAGAGCATCTATGATTAGTCTAGGGGCGGTGGATGTTGAGAAGCAAGAGTCAGCAAAGGACAAATAGAACAGAAAGAAGTACATGGGGCTCCCCAGTGTCCGGCTGCCCTTGATGGTCACAATAATGAGCAGATTCCCCACCACCATTCCCACGTAGAAAATCGAGAAGATGAAGAACACCATGTTTTGCCTCAGAGGATCCTGGGTCAATCCTAACAATATAAACTCTGTGACACTGCTATTTAGTTGCATTGCTTCAGTTGACATTGAGAAATCACAGGTTGGACACACTTAACCTGCTAATAATGAGATAAAATAATTAAAGAGAAAATGCTTCTTCAAGCAAAGTTAAACATTATTTTAGGGGATATGGCATAAGTCGTAGGTGCTTTGTGAACTGTATGTTTTTTGTTAGTTTTAAGCAATAATCTGTTTATGTTAGTTAGAGGTGTTTGCAATATTTGAGTTCAGTAGCTTCTCATACCAGGGAGAGAGTGAAAGAGAGACAGAGACAGAGAAACAGAAAGAGACAGAGACACAAAGAAGAGAGAGAGAGATGAGAAAGAGACAGGGACACAGAGAGATAGAGACAAAAAAATAAGGAACACAAAAGTTTAGTGATGAAACAATGCAGAACACTCTCGCCAGTCCAGTCTAAAATAAGACTTATTTTAATTTCTTGCCCTTATCTAAATTTATTTCAAATTGATTGCTCAAAAATGTCACTTCTTTTGAGTTCTAAATTTAGCCTCTATTATTAAACACATTTTACTTTTCATTATACTGTGCAACACAAAATTAAATTCTTCCTGCGACTATTCACTGAGTCCTTCCACAATAACTTAGAAAGAGACACTAAGACATTTTCTACAAAGAAAAAGGGGAGATCAATTCACTTAAGTCAAAATACTCATTCAGATTTCAGGCTTTCATGTGGGCACTGGTATTCAGAAAATGATCTTGAGACTCTTCATGCATAACTGATAATTCCAATAGAATTCTAGGTATAATATTTAATACTCCATACCCTAAATTCAAGTAAGAGGGGGCAGGTACAAAAATAAAATTAATAATTACCTGTATTCAGTAAATAGTAACTAAATGTTCTTATTTAACTGTTATCTATATTCCTAATATCATATTGAGAACAAAATACATGTACCTAAATGGTGCAATACATTCATGACATATACACCAGTCAGCAGCATAATTTCTTTTAATATAAATCAGTTTCACACAGCAGTCTTAAACACAGGAGATTTGTAAAATGGGTACAGTTTTTTTAAAATGTTCTCATTAAAAAATGTAAACTTGCAAAAAGCTCAATTTCATTAACAGTTAAACACATTCAAATTAGAATTCCAAATGATTGTCTTTTGCACCCATCAGACTAATAAAACCATCTTTTGATAAATGTATTTCAACACACGGTCCTGGCACATGTGTAGCAATCAGTCAATTCTACATCAGTTTGGTAGTGGTTTAAGTGTTTGCAATTTCTTAGGGAGTGATTTCAAACCTGTACAAAAACAACTACAAGTAGAAATTGACCCACAGACTCCAAATCCCTCTGAGAGAGCTGCTCAGAGTCACAATCACTGAACCTTTCATAGGAGAGAAACAGGCTGCAATTTCACCTTTGACCAAGCGAGTGAAGGAATTAGGAATGGTACTTTGTGCAAATATGAATATGAAACAGATATGTTTGCCTCTATCCCGGGGATGGTGAACCTTTTAGAGATCGATCCCCAAACTTCAACCCAAAACCCACTTATTTATCACCAAGTGCCAACACTGCCATTAAACCCGAATATCTGGTGATTGGCTGTGAGTGTGGACAGAGAGGGTTCTGCGTGCCCACACAGCATGTATGCCACAGGTTCACTGCCACTGCTCCGCACCGTCTCTAAAATAGTCAACTGTGCCTTTATCTGAATAAAATGGAATGTATGGTGATTTTGCCATTTATGTATACTGGCCCTGAAATATGTTGTCTCTGACTTATGTGGTAAATTGAGCTTGTCTCTAGCATGTGTTATAAATGTTAATTCAAGGTTCCATTTGTATTTGCTTAGGATGACAACGTTTTCATTAACAGACTATAAACAAAATGCATTGAGAAATATATTCAGTGACTGAGTGAGGAAACCATTGCCATGAGAGATGAGAGGGAGGCTTGCTTTTGAAACATTCACTTTGGCAGCATCGGAAAATGTGTTACAGTGAAAATGTATTATGTACATGCACACACTGCCTGGGATGAATGTCATCATTATGTACTGCAAACACATACTAGTACAAAAACAGCTCTAAAATGTAAACTTTACCTTGGGAGACTGCTATTTACATTGGTATGACTCCTTCTCTTGGAGGCGCAATCGACAGCAGCATTTTTAAGACATTTTATGAAACTTGGTGCTCTTTAAAGCCATCCTGAAGCACCATGCTGCCATTGCCTGCAGGTTCATTTGCTTGGTCAAATGTATTAATTGTGGGAGAGCTTTAACAAATGAAAGGAAAATTATTTTGGAACCAATAGATTGAGTAATAAATTATATCTATCTTCTATCTAGATATATAGATCTGTATTTATATCTATATGAATAACACATAGACATCCTGACACATTTGTATGGCACACATAAATTATATATATGAATTCTAGGTAGAATAGCATGAAGCAGCATCACAGAATTGAGGTTTTCTAAAGATTTAAATCAAATACATCCCATACCATTCTATACTTAGCTGCCATTGAAGAAACAAAGGTCTTCACCCTTCTACATCCATAGCATATCGCACTTTCATGAATCAGTTCTTGAAATTCCCAAATCGATATTATTTCTGTTTAATTGTGTCTTCCACTTCAGCCTATCAATCAATAGCCATGCCTAGTAGTGTCCACTTCCATCAGGAAATTCCACAAGTGACTTCCACTTCCATCTGCTCATCTTAAGATTGTAAATCACTCCTAAACATCTTATATCTGACCACAATATATATATATATAATATATATCCCATAATGCCTTGTGTATGTTAGCTACTGAATTCAACACCAATCTGACACATTTTGTGCAGAAAAAAATACAAGTAATTTAATACAAATCTTATTCTATTTTTTGTTGAGATTAATGCATGGCTATGATGTTCACTTGCCCACTTTTCTTCCCAAAATGATTGAAAGGCTACTTACTTACTCAAATGAGAATTTTTAAAGTGCTTCTGTAATAGTGTGATTTTTTTGGAAACAGGATCTCTTTGATTTCACAAAGTACATATTCTTATCTACGTGCTAGAGGGAAACTAAATGGCTCCAGATTCACTCAGCACTTTCTGAAATATATGCTTACAAAGGTGTTCCACTGGAAAGTTTTTCCCTTTTGCCTTCCCTGGGCGTATATTTAGTGTGAATTGTGCACAATATAGGAGCATGGGGAAGTCCTTCCCTAAAGTATTCCTTCCCTTCCAATTAAGAATATGAGCCAGATGTAAGGAAGTTAATTTCCAGTGTGTGTTAGATTATGAGAATAATAAGTAGCCTATCCTACAATTAAACATATTAATTTGGGTGACGCATAAAACTTTCGGGCTAGAATAAAACACAATCATCGAGTGTTGATTTCTTTGTTTCCAATACTATTCTCCAAAACCATGCTCAGTGTCTTTTGAAGAAATTCCTGCTCGGAGATCTGGCCTGAGGATGTCCATGAACTGGAGCAACTTGTAATGTAAAGAAGAATGTGCAATGGCAGACAACTAATATAATAATATGGGCCCCACATTATCTCATCTGAGAATTTTTAATTTCCTCATTGATTTCTCCAAGGGACCACCAATCATTCAAAAGTGAATTATTTCATTTCCACCCATTTGTATATTTTTGTGGCTTTCCTTGCTGTTCATTTATTATTAAGTTATGATCCAAAATTGGAACAAATTTGTCAATGTTTCATATTTGCTAAGATGTCATTTTTGTTATGCTCATAGTAGTTGCTCAGAGTACAAGATGTAGGCATGAAACGTTGTCCAGAAAATTGCTAGCACAATACTTTTCCCTCAAGTTAAAATTTTAAACTGGAAAAAGATATCTTTTGGCCCAAAATATGACCCATTTTGGAGAATCTTTTATGAGGCCCTGAGAAGAATGTGTGCTCTGTACTTGTTAAATAGAATGTTCTGTAGACATCTGTTAAGTATACTTGATCTATTCTGTAGTTTAACTCTGATGTTTCTCTGTTGATTTTTGGTCTGAATGACCTATCTATTGGTGAAAATGGAGCATTGAAGTTACCCACTATTACTCTCTTGGGCCTATGTGTCCATTTATGTTGGGTGATGTGTTCATTTTTATGAAGTTGGGTACACTGATGCTCAATCCATACATATTTGCATTTACTATAACTCCTTGGTGGACTGCTAACTTTCCATATATAGAGAGTGGACCTTTTTGTCCAATCTAATTAATTTTGTCTTGAAGCCAGTTTTGTTAATATGACTTTAGGTACTCTTCTTTGCTTTGAGTTTCCACTTGCATGAAATAAGGTTTTCCACTTTTCAGTCTGCTTGTGTCTTTGCTAGTAAGGTGTGTTTCTTAATAACAGCATAGACCTGCGTGTTGTTTTTTAGTCCAGACTGCCAATCTGCATCTTTTAAAATTTTTTAATATTTTATTTTTAAAGATAAAAGAACCAAAATATATTAACAAACACACAGATATAAATGAAACAACATAAAAACAACACCGAATTTCAGATATAGTGAAAAGAAATTAACAGTGGTTGTTGTAATACATAGTTACTCAGATAAATATTAGTTACTTCATATTAGTTACTTCATATTAGTTACTCAGATAAATATAGACATGTAAGAATGATCAAACAATTAAATGTCAATTAAACAATTGAATTAAATGTTTGCTTCATAATTCCTTGTTTTGTTTCTCTTTCTTTAATAGTACAATTATCCTGGCCACCTTGTGTGTATACATATGTATATTTTTCCCTTTCTTCTTTTCTCCTTTCCCTCATCCCAGTCTTTTAATTGGTGAATTAAAACCATTTCATTCAAAGTTATTACAGACAAGTACTTGCTAATTCTTGTCATTTTATTGTTTTTAAAGTGTTACATTCTTTCCTATTTATCAGTAGTGTATCTATTCTTTCTCTTTTGTGTGAAGGATTCTTTTAAATATCTTCTGCAATATTGAGTTAGTGCTCATGGAATTCTTTACTTTATCTTGAAAAGTCTTTATTCTCTTTAAATTTCAAAGGATCGCTTTGGCAGATACAGTAATCTTGTTTAGAAGTTTTCTTTCGAGGCTTGAGTTACATCATTCTATATGTTTTCTATTCTTTCACAATTTTTGCAGAGAAATCTGAAGTTATTTTGATGGGTTTGCTTTATAAGTGACTTGGTGTTTCTGCCTTACAGCATTCAATATTCTTTTCCTGTTCTGTATTTTGCCATTTTATCTATAATATGACATCAGTAGGTTCTTTTATGATCATGTCTATTTGGGTTTATAAATGTCACCTGTATTTGGATGTCAATATCTTTTCCAAGGTCTGAGAAGTTTCTTGTTAATAATGAATTAAATTGATTTTTATAACATTAGTCTGAACTTCTGAGCCCTCTTTACACCAAAAGTTTGTAAATTTGGTCTTTTAACAATGTCCTATGATCTTAGATGTTTGATTCACAATTCCTTGTTCTGTTTCTCTTTCTGAGTGTCTGTGTATAACGATCTCTCAACCTGACCTTCTAGTCCTGGAATTCTGTCTCCTCCTTGATCCTTTCTATTGGTTGGTGACAGTTTCCACTGAGTTTCTTATTTAGTTTACTATGCTTTTCATTTCCAGAATGTCTGTTTCATTCTCCTTAGGAATCACATCTCTTTGTTGAATCGGTCCTTCCTCTCCTCATTGTCTTCCTTAGTTCATCAAGCTACTTATTTGTGTCCTCTTTGAAGTCTTTATTTTTATATTGTTACTGATGAATTGCAGACATTTAGAGGGGTAATGTTACTTTGTTCTTTTATACTTCTTATCTCTCTATATTGAGGTCTGCACACCTGTTGGGAGGAAATATTTTCTACTTTTATTTGAGGATCTTAGCAGTACCCAGCCTTCTTCTGAGGAATGGATCCCTAGTACTGCTCAGAGAGGAGGAAAAAACACTGCAGCAATGTTGGTGACACAAAGACAAGCCAGACATTAAAATACATACAAAGTAATTAAAAGCAGCCATGATATGAAGATTAATAATAGAACACAAATTCCAATAATAATATAAAGTAAAATGCTAAAAATTAATAAAGTTAATAATAAAATATGGAGGAGGTAGGGAAAGATAAATACAGATGAAGTTAAATGTGAAAAAAAAAAGAAATACAGAACCAGAAGATGAGAAAGAGAAAAGTGGAATAAAACTCCAATTAAAGGATTAAAAAGTTAAGATGTGCTATGTACATGTATCAGTCCCCCTAGGACTAGAATCATCGTATACTGCAGACCTGTACTAATAAAAAATAAAATTGAAACAGAAAAAAAGAATTAAAAAGTAAATAAAATTACATAGGAATAGAGGAGAAATCAATAAACAAGAAAAAACAAAGGCCCAAAAAATTAAAGGGAAAAAATAAGTCCAAAAAAGTCCTCCTTCTCAAGGTGGTTGGTTGGGTAATTTCCTACCAGTTGTAGTCGGGTAGTTTCCTTGCGGTATTGGAATCCACCGAATACGAGGGATGAACAGTGAACCATAACTGGGCTTGCTGTGTGTCCACATCCGCTGAGCAGGCTTTTCTGTGTGCATGCTGATTCCTGCCTATCTTTTCTGCTGGGCTGGGTCAGTCAATGGTTCCTTGACTGCCTCAGGGTTTTACTCTTTGTGTCCTTTGTAACACCCAGATCCACTGCTGATCCTGTCTAGAATTGCAGCCTGCTGGCTTGTGAGGTCCCTCGTTTGCTCCAGGAGCCCCTCTGTCTATACACTCAGGGAGATGCCCAAGTACAGGTGGGGAAAGCCAAAAGGCCACTAAGTTCTGTGCTGGAAGAAGGAAATGAAGAAAGCCAAGGAATCTACCAATCCCAGTCTTCTCTAATGCAGCCCCCTTAGAGAAGCACACACCATGGTCCTTGGTCCTTACCACAAAGGAAGATGCTGTCAACCACTACGTCCAAAGCCTGAGTTCACCATGGCTTAACCTTCTCAGGGGCCCTGTAACAAGCCCTCTCCTTTTCCACAACTTCCTCTTGAGGCTGTGTGCCACCCAGTCCCTGTGGTAGAATGATACAAGAGACTCTAAAGTGTGATTGTTTTGTGACTTCTAGTTCCTGGAGTAGCTCAGTCTTAAACAATAAGCCCTTCACCAAATGGGCCCTGATTATACTACACCTACACATGGTGGCACTGCCGTAGTCATGCTTCCATGCCTACCATGAAGAGGAAGCCAAATTCAGAGAAAAACACCACCTTGTATTGCAGCTTACAATACCCATGGACTTTTCCGCCCGCTGGTGCGGCCTGAGTGTTGTCTACTACTGAGACTGCTGGTTCTCTTGGTTCTTTCCAGTCTCATTTTGTGCTTGTAGAGTTAGGTTCCTCTCCTCACCCTGGGAGCCCATGTTAGCATCCAAGACTGCTTCACTATTTTCTCTGAATTGATTTCTGTTCTTGTAACTTCTAGCTTTCCTGTTGGCTCTTTCTTGATTCTTGAAGTTCTTCTCTTTAAGTTTTCTTAGTCATTTTCCAGATGTCTCAACTCCAGGTCCAACAGAAGGTGTGACTCACCACTACACTGTCTTGAAGCTTCTAAAGACAAAATTAAAAATAACTCCAGGATTGTGGGTGTATCTCAGTGGTAAAGCTGGTGGTTAGAAGCTTGCAGCAGAGATCCTTTGGAAGGCTGGTCTTGTGCCTTAGTCAACAGATGAGCAGGCCTAGTATGTGCTTCTGTTAATTTTTACTTGAAGTATGGACCCCCTGAGAAGGATCTGACATCAGGCACACAGAGATGAGCTGGAGTCTATGTCCAAAGGGGCCAACTTGAAGCCTGGGCCCATGACAAGATCTGACACTTTGGAGTGGGCTTTGAGCTCCTGTCTGCTGAGGCTTCCAAGCACTGAGATAGCAACAATGATATGAAAATTAATAACAGAACATGAATTCCAATAACAATATAAAGTAAAATGCTAGAAATTAATAAAGTTAATAATAAAATATGGAGAAGGTAGGGAAAGGTAAATATGAAGAAGTTAAATGTTAAAAAAAAGAAATACAGAACCAGATGAGAAAGAGAAGATAAAAGTGGAATAAAACTCCAAATAAAGGATTAAAAAGTTAAGATGTGCTATGCACATGTATCAGTCTGAGAGTATCTACTGAGATACTGAGAGTATTCTGTAGGCTGAACTCACATATGCTGGGACTATAATATGGGGTCAGGATGGTCTGCACTGTACTAGACTTCACTGGGGCAGACACAGTTTTAGGTTCTGGGCAAAATGTCCTACTAAATTCCTATATTTTCCCTCCACTTCTCTCCATTTCTGGGGTCATGGAAATGAAAAAAGTAAAACTTCTTCCTACCTTATTTCAGTGTATCTCTTCTTATATCTGACCTATATACTTGGTGCTCCAATCTCTCCCCTGGTTTGTTTGCTTAGCTCCTGTGAAGGTACGTGTATGTGGGTAGTTGTTCAAGCTGCTGCTTCTCTGTGGGCATGAGTGCTGGGAAGCTTTATTTCAACATTTTTATGATACTATTACCCCAATTTGAGAATTCTGATTACTACAATATCTCACCAATAGGGTACTGAGGATTAATTACAATAATTTTAATCAAATAGTAAATAATTAGATAAATGCATTACATAATTACATTGCATTCTCTTATTTTAGAAACATAATTTCATAATGTAAATAATTACAAAGCACAACACATACATAGTGTGATCTAAACCCAATGTACTTACATTTTTTTTAAAAATTGTTACAGCAAAAGACACACTGATATTAATCCTCTCAAAATACTCCCCTTTCCCTCCAACATATTTATCCCCTCATCCTTGGGACTTTATGGAAAAGTCGTGATGTCCTTTCTAATGTCCCCAGTTGCACTATCATGACTTCCCAGATGTCCTCAATCAGTTCATGGTCACTTTTCAGAAGTTGCATAGTTCCACATCCAGTAAATGAATTGGATAAGGACACACAGTAATGTTTTTATTTGACAGCAATTGACACAAGCATTTGATCAATGCAGGCTGGTCAGAAATATACTGAATATATCATTTTAAAAAATTTATTATACTAAAAGGCACATTGCCTTTAATCTCCATTGAAATACTCTCCTAGCATTAAGCACACTTATCTAATTGTTCTAGGAAATGTGCCTTTACTGTAATAAGATTTTTATAAATTAAACTTTAACTTATATTTATCAACCATTGGGCATTTTCACAATTCTTTATTTTTTGATCTGTAATGGATACGTCAGAAAAGAAGTGCTCAGGACTTCTCTCTACAACAAAAGTCTAAGTCAAGATTTCTGTTTTCTAAGTCAGGGCACAGCTGCTAAACCATGAAGTAAGTTTAGCTTGTCTTGATAACATTTTGCCCAAGTCCATTATATTTAGGATTATGGTGGACGGAGCGTACAAGAACTGAGAAGGAAACGGAGATTAACTGGTCTGTGTCCCATGGATACGGACTCGGAAAAATAAACAGAAAGTGAGAGATGGGTCTTTTCTCCCCAAGTCTAGTGACTTTTGAAGGTAGCACGCCTCCTCCCGGGCCCTGGTGCATTCGATGACACTGACTCTGGATAGAAGACTGAACAAGGGGCTTCAGCAGCAGAGACTTGGATGCCTTTCAGACAGTTTGTCTCGGCACCACACTTTCCTCATGGCCTTCTTCATGTCCGCGTTTCTCAGTGTGTAGATGAGGGGATTGAACAAGGGGGCAATCATGGTGTAAAACAGAGCCAACACTTTGTCATCGCTGGTGGATTCAACCGTGGGGGCGTAGGTGAAGATAAGGGGCAGGAAGAACAGGAACACGACCGTGATGTGTGAGCCACAGGTGGAGAGGGCTTTGCGGCGGCCCTCGGAGGAGCGGGTCCTCAAGGTGGACAGGATGATGATGTAAGAAATCACCAAGGCAACAAAGGTCAAAATGGACAGCACCCCTGTGGTGGTAATGATTGTAATAAACAAGAGTCTTGTATCAGTGCAGGCCAGCTTCAGCAATGGGAACACGTCACAAAAATAGTGATCTATCTGATTGGGGCCACAGAAGGGAAGTTTGATAATGATCAATACATGCATGAGTGAGTGGAGAAAGGCTCCAATAATAGAGGCCATCACAAGGACATAGCACACATGTTTGCTCATGATGACCGTATAGTGAAGGGGTCTGCAGATGGCCACATAACGATCATAGCCCATGATCACCAGGATGAAGATCTCAGTAGCACCAAAGAAGTGGGCATAAAACATCTGGGCCATGCAGCCACTGTAGGAGATGGTATTCCACCGAGCCAATAAATCTATGATCAGTTTGGGGGCCACCGTGGAAGTGAAGCACATGTCCATGAGAGACAGGTAGCTGAGAAAAAAGTACATGGGCTGTTGGTGAAGGTGGCTGCCCTTAATGGTGAGAAGAATGACCAGGTTTCCTGAGAGAATTGCAAGATAGCACAGTGAGAAGAGCACAGAGCAGGTGGCCTTTACGTCCTTGTTGCTAAAAAGACCCAGAAGTATAAATTCTGTAGCATTTTCATACTCCATTGCTTCTGTGGATTTGATTGCTTAGAAACAGAGGAGAATAAACCTGAAGAACTATACTTTTTGAAACCACTGATTTATTTTCAAAGTCATTTGCTTACCCAATAAACCTATGTTGACTATATGTTCTGATTCAATCAATATAATTGGAGCTAGGAGAGCAAAACTTAATGCACTAGGTAGAATACCATAACATAGTACTAACATAACACAGTAACACAGAGTACAAACGCAGTAAGAATAGTGCAAAATAATTAATTGCAAATGTGATGAATTCCAAAGTCTTAAACTTACCTTGAGTAACAAGGTGAATAAGTTAAAAAATGACGCACAGTTTTTAAGTTGAATTTTGAGATGCAGTTAAGTATTACAGTTTAATAGAGGTTTCTGAATCCCCACTATGCATGATCAGCCAAGGGTTTATCTATTCTTCAAAGGTCAGAAGACTATTACAAATCTTGGTCTTTCCCTATAAATAAATCCACTAAATTCTGAATCTGTGATGATGTCTAGTGACATAATACTCCAGTCGATGCCTTATGTTAGATGTTGAACCTCTCAGTAACCATCTCAGACAGTGCCTTTAGAACCTTTCCTTGTTTAAAAGAGAATAAAAAAATAAAAAAATAGCAACATAGACAAAAACAGCACAGAAACAATAAAAATGATACAGGGCTTCGAAACAAAATGATAGGAATTAACAGTAACAGTGGTTGTTACATTACATATTGTTACCCTCAATGAAGTTGCTCAGATTACCAGATGTGAGAAAGCATGATTGATCAAATCATTAAAGAGAATGAAAAATTAGAAACGATACAGAGCTTCACTAAACAAGATGGTAGGAATTCACCAATGGTTGTTATATTGCATATTGTTGTCTTCAAATTAGTTGTTCAGATTACCAGATATAAGCATGCAAAATTGCTGGGATAATTGCACTGCTGATGTCTATTGTTTTATTGAAAGGAACAGTTAACGCTTAAATCTGTTAAGAAACTTTCCTTAAACATTTCTTTTAACACACACAGGGAGAGGAAAAGCAGTAAGCGGATCTTTCAAGAGAAGGGTTGGTCCACTGTTTGCGTTTTTAGCACTGTTGTGGCTTCCTAGAATTTTCCGTATTTCCCAGCCTCTTCTTCAGTGTAATGCACAAGCCCTCGGAGCTTCACCATGGCCATGTTTTCCTTTAATGATAGCACAGTTGGGGGGGACAAATTGCATCCAGAGATTTTTCTTCACTTCATCCATTTCACCTTCTTTGTCTCTGAATTCAACACATTAAACCTCATTTTGGTTTTTGGTTTTTGGTTTCTTTAACCAGGATCACCGTACAGTCATGAAGCCAAGTCCTAGAAAATGTCAGTGAAAAAAAACAAAATATTTAATGCAAAATAATATGCTCTGTCTTTTCCTGCAGCTAAAATATCTTGATGGAAAAGTGTGACCCACAAATACTAAACCCAAGTCAGTTTTTTTTTTTTTAAGCACTCATTAATGGAAATTTATCCGCATATTTGTGAACTAGAACAAGGAGTTTTAGTTCACTGGTCTTTGCAGTGTATGGAGAAAAAGTTTTAGGAAAACTTTCAATCTGCAAAGAGATTTTGAATAGGACTTAGATAGTTTAAAATCTGATTTGAAATCAATCCATGGACCTCAAGTTAGTACCTTCAGGCATAATTTTTTTGGCAAAATCTCAGTGTGTCTTATAAGAAAAAGTCCAGTTGTGATGGACCTGAGCTGCAGTGTGGATTTTTTAAGTAAAACTTTTAAAATTATTTGAACTTTGAGCCATCTCTGGAAATGGAATCCTTTCCCTAACTGTAGAATTTTATCAAAATAAGAATATTAAAGACTGTAATGATACTTCTCTACTATTTGCTTTATGGTTAAGAAGTAGAATTATAACAAAAAATTGCTTTCTCTAAATGAATCAATATAGTTATGGTTAAAAATAAAAAAATTTTTTTATACACATGTAAATGCCACACACAACAAAAGTGTGAAACTGGGAGACAGGGTAGCCGGAAGGCGGTGGCAGGAAGGAGCTGGTGAAAATGTTGCATGTACATGGACACATCTGCCAGCAGGGATCCATTCATCTCTATAGTCAATAAAAATGTGAAAAAGTAGTAACCCCTCCTAGTAACTATGAAAGGATGCTAAAAATGTTTTCAGTCAAACTTGAAAAGCACATTGCAAAATTCAGGAACAGTTGATATACATCACGGTTAAGCTAACTTTTTAAAGAGAACAAAATGAATGTGCATTCCTTTTCAGATACTTAAGTATCCTATAAGTCTCTGACCAATGAAGAACTTTTAGAAGAAGCAGATGGAGGTGCTCAAAGATCATCAATAAAAATATACGAGTATATTGTATTTGAAACTATATTCCAGTTAAAATGGCAAAATATTGAAGCTTTTGGTAACTGATGCTAGAACCTTGAATTTTTACCTAAAAAAATACCTTTCCCATTGGTCACAAAGTATTATATTTAACATGGCTGAAATATACATACATATCACACAAAATTATTTGAAAAATACATACTAAAGGATGAACTACAGAGGAGAAAGAATTTTTACCTGAAAAACATTTAAAGAAATATGTAATGAATTTAAATCTTTTATATGAACAAATTCCATGTGAACAAATTATTTATAAAAGTGAGAAAATGGTTATATATAAATATATATATGTGCATGTATATTCTACAAATCTACCATGTCACCTATTTATATATATATAATATGTATATATATTATA